>NC_091586.1:17531261-17533761 GCF_042767895.1 Penaeus vannamei
GAAATTGCAAAGGAAGTGGAAGGGTCTGCAGGATAGCTTTAAAAAGCTAAGGCCAACAATGAAATGTCGGGGAGAGCTCTGAGTAGGTTTCTGTATTTTGCTGAAATGAGGGAACTGATAGGGGGTCAGCATGACATTGACTTCCAAGTCATAGCCACAGCTCAGGGGATTCAGATTCATCGTCCTGATGAATTGGGTGAAGAAGTGGATGGCCCTGAGCCTGTGGCTAGTGCTGACCCCATACCAGGAGCCTCACATCAACAAACTCCACCACCACCAGCTAGCAGGCCAAGGAAAAGACAAAGAACCTCGGAGAGTGAAGAACGTCACAATGCAATTCTCCGAGAAGTCTTAGACCAGATGAAAAAGGCCGAGGAAACCTCAACCCAACTGCTCTTTTTTCATTTTAAAGAACAGCTGTGATAGATATAAATGTTTCCTTATTTGTTGTAGTCCTTTTTTTCATTTGCTCTTTTATTATCATTGTTGTGATTATTATTGTTATTGTTATTATTATTACTATTAGTATTATCATTATTATTATGATTATTATTAATAATATTGATATTAATCTTATTATTTTCATTATTATTATCATTATTATTATTATTACTATTATCAATTATTTAGATTGAAGTGAATTTTTGCTTGCTTTCAAACATTTTGTGAAAGCCAAAAATGGTTTATTTTATGTTATTGGCAAACAAACAAACAAACAAAAAATACATCTTCAATCAAACCAAATTTGATATTTTCTTTATCTTACTATATTTTCTGTTTTTTTTTTTTTTTTTTTTTTTTTTTTTTTTTTTTTTTTTGTTATACTGAAAACCAAAGTTTGTTTCCTTTTTGTGATAAGATATAAGGAACTAGTCATTCCCTTTCCTTCAGTTTATATACAGAGTAACACTAATATGCTTTTTATTTTGGAAAATGTATAACTTTTTATTTCACAAGGAAACTGATGTGCAAGAGAAAAATCATTCTGTGGCTTACAAACATTAATGGAATGATTTATTATATTGGCATGTAAACAGTATAATTGAATATGTTTTTGTTAATAATATCCATTTTTGAGGTATGTGTGTGTGTGTGTTGTACATGTAATTCATTTTATTTTATGAAATGGATTGTGCGTATATATATTTTGTGTTTGCTATATAACTATATATTGAATCAAGAATCTGCGATAAAACATGATGCTCAATATAAAATGTATTCTCAGGTTGTCCTGTGATAATAATAAGGTTAAGGAATGTCTATTAATAATAAAAAGATTATCATTTTTAAATAAAGAAGGATATTTACAAAAACAGGGCAATTCCGTATGTTATTGTAAGAAAGATCCGTTTTTATTGTACAAATGAACTTTTTTGTATAAATGTGTTGTATAAGTTGAAATTTATATATATATATATATATATATATATATATATATATATGTTTTTTTAATATCTTAGTTAATATAGAAATGGAATATATATTTTGTGATAAAAACCGTTGTTCAATATAAAATCATTCCCAGGTTGTCTTGTGATAATAAGATTATGATATTCTTATTTACAGTCTATTATATTAAAAGATAATCATTCCCCAAAATTTGGTTTTGACATTGCAACATTTGGGCCTCAGCTCCAATGAACTGCTAATATTTTGCATTTGAGTTTCACCAAAATTCTAAACTACACAGATTAAAATGAGTAGAAGCTATGACAGTTACAATTTTCATTCTGTTGTAATCAACTATGTAGATTATAAAAGTATGGCAGTGATTGCTTTAACTCTTACAGGTTGTGACCTATAATGATTGTAAGAGGCAGTACTTCATCACTTTCAAGAGCAGTGGTTTGCACATCTTGCCTTCCCAGAATATGAGGACAAGCCCACCCTATATAGTTTTTACATTGTTTGGTAGAGGCCAGAGAAGCTGAAAGCGTGTGGAGAATTGGGCTTGAGGTTTGCAATCCTTCATATGTAAACTTACAACATCAATTTTACTTTAGATTACGAAAATAATATGAACAAACTGAGAACATATCACAAGAGAGTACTTACAGTCACTGCAGAAGTCAATGGATAAAACCAAGCAAAAATGGGCAAATTAATGATAGAATAATGGTGAAAGATGACAATTTACGTAGAAATAATTGGAAATTTGGTAAAATTGTAGAAGTATAGTATATATTGATGAAGATGATCATGCTAGAAAAGTTAAGGTGTTGATGTCAGACATGAATTTAGAGAAGAAAGAAAAATGTATTCATCAAATGGCTTATGTAGAAAGGCCAATCCATAAATTGATTTTCTTAGTAGAAGCAAACAGTGACCGGGATATACCCCCCCCCCCCCCCCAAAGAGCCAAAAGACAATGAAGGTGCTATGAGGTGCTCAAGAACTTAATGTAATGTCAATGTTTTATATTTATTACTCAGTGTATAGGATATACAATAGGTTTAAGGTGATTAAATGTAGATTGCTCACACAATTTAAGGGAGCCATG
>NC_091586.1:17558761-17571261 GCF_042767895.1 Penaeus vannamei
AAATCACCAAGGGTGAAAACGGGATTCTTGCCCGTACAAAAGGTCATGAAACAATCATGAATATGGCTAAAGATGTAACAAGGTAACATGAGCTTGAGGATGTCGATAAAGGCAACCAACAATTCCAGACGGTAGTTTCCTTCATTGTATTGTAATCCATGTAATCTTAACACCTACTTTATCAATACCTGTGCTGACCTTTGATGCCTTGAAGTCATCCCTGATATAGTCACTCTTCTCCACGACCATGATCACGGAGGTAAATATTAAAGAAAATTATTACTATAGAATCACTTAAATTTGGAAGGAGACACTTTTGAGTGGTGCTTAGAATATCAACGTATTTCACTGGCCAGAATTTCTCTTTCCTCCCTGTGATAGAGAAGTGACCTGGTATTTACATGTGCGGTATACATGCTCACCCTCGGCATCGTCTTCTTGGTTAAATTCCTATTCACAACAATAGTTACAGAATCTGCTCATGTGACCGTACGTAACAGGATGCACATCTGCAATCTGACTGGTTGTGGTTGAACTGGCAATTGGTGCTTGGCCGAGACCTCAACTCATGCGGATGGTGACTCGTCTTGAACCTAACCTATGTTATTACGAGGCTCTCGGGTCTTATTGTAACTGAAAATAAACAAACACCATACCTCTGTGTACTTTGGGATTGCCAACTATTTTCGGATGCCAGGGTCTTTCATCATGTGAAAGATGTCCATTATCATTATAATACAGAGTATTTGGAGGAGGCATAGGATTTATCTTCATATGATTCCAGTTATCAGCCAACCCAAGATATTCGAAGTGCTTGCTAATCGTTGACTATAATCAGAGAGAGAGAGAGAGAGAAGGGGGAGAGGGAAAGGCATTACGAAGAGAAAGAGAAAGGGGAAAGGGAGTAAGGAGGTGTGAAAGGGAGACAGAACAAGATAGACAGATAGAGAAAGAAAGAGGAAGTGAAGAAACAAGAGAGAGGCGAGAGGGGCGGAGGCATATATACTTTATATAAGATACAAAAGTTTTCCTAATACAAATACTGCACCACTCTGGCCGTCCGGCGATCTAGCTAAAGCACAGTTTCATTTGTTTTTATTCTGGCGATAACAGGTTGATCGAGGAGTGGTGTGTAGGGCAGGTCTTATGTTAATCATTTTCTGTACTTCCTGTGTAGTGACTCATTTTCTTTACTACCTTTTTTCTTTTTCTTGTTTTAACTATAAATTTGTCAATAACAATTCCAGGCACATTGTGTCTATCAAGGAGGTTCATGTATTTATTACAAAGCACCTGTCTTTCCACATAGAACTTGTAGTGTTTTCATACTTTAGAATATCAATATTTTGCCAGTACTTTTAAGTACATGACAATAACAATGTATATTCGTTACACACTCTTTACTAATTTACGAGTCCTCTGTTATTTACTCTTCCTATATGCGTTTATGGATGTGCATGTGTGTGTGTGTTTGTGTGGATACAATCTGCATTGTTTTTACTTCATGATTGTATATACTTTGTAAAGGTACGTCACTGATACATTATAATACTAGCCTATATTATATAAAGGAATCAGAAGTGATTTTCAGTGGAATGCACTGCATATATTAATATACAAAACAAATGTATCACAAGGATAAGGTTTTTCTTTTATTGATTATTTATGTGATATTTAATAATTAAATATAATCTGAATACTATCATGTTTCCAATTCATATAATACAATCCATTTGGATGAAGTGTGCGGAATGATTGGATTTACAATCTTTATAACTAAATGACGTAAATGAAAAGAAAGGGAACACGGTAACTCGACTACAACAAAGAATAAATGAGAAAAGACGAACATTTACTCGTATGTGCTCAAGCAGAAAAAAAGCTAATATTTCCGCGGAGGTCCTTGACCACTGAGTACATACCACTCCACATTATTAAAACCTGACCTCCTTTATATGCTTATAATTCGACTTTCAATTTCATTAGTCACCCCTCCATCACCTGCTACAACAGCGGACTGGAATTTCATATGGCTGTACATTGATCAAAGGAGAGAGAAAGAGAGAAATAAACCGATGGAGAGAGAGGGAGAAATAACCAAATTCGGAAAGTATCAATGTTCTTTCCTTGATCTTTCCTCGGGACGGTATTGGAACAAAATGGCGCTGTAAGTTAGTGCCACGTTCACCAACACGACCAGGGTGCTCGAGCCAAGGCCGCCCATGCCCCCGACGGAGATGTGTGGGGGGTGGCTCTTGAGGTGGAGCGAGAGAAGGAGTAGGCGGTTCCTGTCGTCAGTGGGCGTGTCGGGATGCTGTTGGAGGTCGAGAAGTGCTTCCTCTACCATGCCATGCTGTGCGGAAACGACTCACTAGTAATCGGGAAGACATCACTCAGATGAATCAGTGAAATGCAGTGAGATTCCAAAATGGACACCCAATTTGTTCCCAGGAAACTAGCAAATCCAATTAAGCAAATGAATAAATGATCTATTGCCTCACTCACAGCCTTGCTGAGCGCATCAGCCCGCTCGCAAAGCAGGTAGAAGAGGCCGGTCACCGAGGCCACGTATGAAAGGCCACCGCCGTAGAACATGGCCCAGTTGCCGAAGCTGATGGTCACGTAATAGATGCTGTTGAAGAGGGTGGCTAGGGACGACAGGAAGGTCAGGGCTACCAGGCCGGAAAAGGTCTGTGGATTGAATTGCAAGTCTGAGTTACCGGGATGGAAAAAACCTGTATATCAAGCTTTGAGGTTGAGCTACCAGAATGCATAATAAGTTTCAAGTTTGAGAAAGCAGGAAGAAAAATACACTGAATGAGTGCCACGTCTGACCAAACATTGGGAAATTGTGCAAAGGGTTTCAAGTTTGAGCTACCAGAAGGGGAAGACGCAAGATTTTAAGTTTAAACCAAGAGGCTGGTGCAAATATCAGTAAGAGTTTCAAAGTTTAAAGCTAGGCAAATTGAGATTTACATTGAGATAACTCGAAAAAAATCCTCAAAGAGGGTTTTAAATTTGTCATCATGCCTTGGATAGCTAGCTTGATGAAAACCTACAGTTCCAATTTCCAGCGATCAGCTTAGAGAAAATATCTGGTTTTAACTGTTTCATACAAGGTTAAACAAAAATCTTTGGACTAGGTTTCAAGTTATGAGGGAAGCTCACATTCTCTCACCTACCTCCTTCCCCAACATACATTACCCACACGTTATGTGTTACATTTAAAGAGTAACCACTATGTATAAAGTTTGTGTAATTTGAGGTGAATTTGTTTTTTTAGGTCCCTAAATTCATAAAAATAAAAAATTGTTCGTTTATTATTTGTTCATTTTTGAGTTTATTCATTCTTTACATAAAACATCGTCTGCTAGAGCTAATTCTGAAACAAAATTAGCGGTCTCACCAATCCGGTTGTGACGCCATAAGATGTATTCCTCTGGCCCGTAGCCGTGGAATGCGTTTTGTGTGAGAGGGAATGGTCCTTGTTGAGCGCGAATTGTGCCTCAGAAAGCCCATATTGCATCCCCCCATTGCCCTAACTCAAGTTATTTTCACTGTTCATAAAACCCTCCGAGTGCAATTATCTTTTTATTTAATGTCAATTTCGATTTTGTGTACATATGCTCATACACCCAAACACCCAGCACACACACACACACATGTAATATATATATATATATATATATATATATATATATATATATATATATATATATACATATATATATACATGTATATATATATATATATATATATATATATATATATATATATATATATATACAAACAATTATAAACATATATGTATATATGCTGCGTTTGGAACTCATCATGCTCGTCCAGACTTGTCCAGGACCAGCAGGACAAGTGGGCCGCGTTCGGAACCTCCAAGACCCTTTCTTCCCAGAATGCAACCGGCTCGAATGTAAATATATCATACTGCTGTCTTTATTTTACACGCTGTACAGGTTTTGTAACTCCTTTAATGCATATGCAACTTACCTGCAAATGACAAACAAAAACATCCTTTGATAACATCAATAAAGGGTCATAAAATTACCCACCAATATCTTGTGGTTGCTTGCAACTGTCAATGTTTTCATACAAATGCTATTGCGACATTTATTCATATATATGTATATATATTATATATATATATATATATATATATATATATATATATATATACATATATATACATAATATATATATATATATATATATATATATATATATATATATATATATACATATATATATATATATATATATATATATATATGATATATAATATACATATATATATATATATATATATATATATATATATATATATATATACATAAATATAAATATGTATATAATATATAATATATATATACATAAATATGTATGTATATAATATTTATATGTACAAATATACATACATTAAAGGTTAAAGATTAAAGTCTACGCGGCTTGGATGCCACTAATAGCTCCGTTAATTAGCGACTGTGCAGCGCAACCGGCCCCCTGTCCTGCCTGCTTGGCCAATGACGACACGGCGATTGCGGGTTTGGTCTCGGGGGAAGACGCTGTCAATGGCAATGCGACTGAGATCTGGTGATTTGCATAGAGGTAACCAGCAGAACAGAAGGGGTCCATGGCCTGCTTTAAAGAATAGTGGAAATAACTAAGTAGAATGTGCCTCATGCTAAGTGGACATGGTATCAAACATCTCGTGGTATCCATACACTTCAGAGCAAGCTTCCTGCTTGTCTTTCAAATTGATTGTTTTATGGTTTTGAATAACATTTAACTGATCTTCGTCCTTCTCTTGTCTCTGGTGCAAGCATTGATCTTTAAAAAACTGGATCGAGCTTCTTGTGTTTAAAAAGTGCAACTAAATTGAAACCTTGGCAGCCATACTGGATGTACGCAGAACAAAGAGCTGTGAATGAATTACAAAGGACTGTATATTTTGGAAACTATCTCGTGACGCAAAACTAGATACACGTGGTTTTCAAAGACAAAATAACTTTTGCGTTAATTGTTGTGGTCACATCATTCCGTGTGGATTTAGGCCTTAAGCCCGAAGATTGAAAGTCAATCATTTTGTAGGCTTTATTGGCGTGGAAACATAAAAAGGATAACATTAATGATGTTTTTTTCTAGTTAAAGTCAATTTCGCAGAATGTCTTTCAAGTGCAGCTATTTGATCTTTAATCCCCAGAGACATAAGGCATGTGTGTGTGTGTGTGTGGGCACGCGTGCATTTCTATCAAACTGCTGCTCTCGTTTTCTGATTAAGTATAACATTTAAGACTGTAGTTTCATAATAGTTGAAAATATGAGTGTGCTCTATATCTATTGACAACAATGAACCTTTACTCTCAATACTTCCCATGATGAAGATAACCAACCTGGTTGTACAAGTCGACAAGATGAGACAGCTTCTTACAGTGTTTCACAACCGAAGCCACGCCGTCAAGATCAAGGACGGGATTCCTTAAGTGACATATCTGTAAACAGATCTAAAATCAATAGGCCGTTAGTCTTAAATTGATGTTAACAGAAGAATTTTCAAATGGAAGTAAATGTTCTAGAGAAAAAAATCCAGATGTAGAATGAGCTGTGTCATACTTGGAAAAGAGAACCTACTGATTGTGAAGGAAAGTTAGAACCAGGCTCCTGCATCCCGGGGAGCACTCTGTTCAGCCGGAGGTCCGAAGACGTCCATGAGCGACCCTCAGCGCACACTTGCCCCAGTTCTTTCGCCGTTCTCTTGTACACTTGGGTGATGGCGTGAATTAGGCTCGCGAGGTACAGTACAAGAAGCGACGGCAGCACAGGGCAAATGAGGGTCATGCATACCCAGTGGAGTATGTTATCACTGTTCCAGGATCCAATGAGAAAATTTATCCCGAAATATAGAGCAGTGTGCAGGAGGACGACGAGGGTCCCTGCGACGGACACCCAGGCCTTCGCTGGATCCTGCGTCCCTTCCAAACCCTGAAGGAGTTGGCACGTCTCTCGCCTCCTGTAAACAGCCACCCCGAAGGCATGGGCGATGTAGATGGCGTTCAGGCTATAACAGGCAACATCTGCAAAGGCATCGTAGGCGACGTCCGTGAAGGAGTAAGGGAACGTGAAGATATACCAGCCCATGGCGGCCACGATGGTCGCCATGGGGAGGAGCCTCGGCCAGGAGGGCTCGTAGTGGCCCGAAGGACGGCGTCTGGGCAGGACGAAACCCAGGACGCCCGAGGCCCGGAACAGCACCGGCCACGACCCTTCTATGCCCACCAGGGGCGGCTCTTCCACGTCCGAGACACGACCACTCTTCTTCAGAGTCATGTTAATTGGTATGATATTTTGTGTACATGTGTCTGTTACACTTATTAAGTGCGGATATTTTCTTGTTTTTCTGTAGTTTAGGTCAGTTAAAATGGGCCAGAATTCAGTGAAAATTATGGAAGATCAATACTCCTTCCTCCCTGTTTTTTCAAACGCACCTTGCTCGACAGGACCAGTATTCACACTGATCCCCAATACCGTTTCCGTAATCAATATATACATGAACCCACATGCGCAGCGTAAGAGTCACTGTGTAAGGAATGATGAAGTGAATTCTTTATTCTTAATTCTCTAGTACGTTCCATTAGATATATATTTTTAAAATATGCTGATAGTTTGGTGGTTTTAATGTGTGTTTGTACAAGAATGCACAATCACGTATATATACAGATACAAACATGCACGCATAAACACAAACGCACAGACACGCACACACAAAGACACACACACACACGCACCCATACACCCATACACAAATACACACATATACACACACACATGCACACATATATATACATATATATATATATATATATATATATATATATATATATATATATATATATATATATATATACATATATATATATAAATATCTATATATCTATATCTATATATATATATATATATGTGTGTGTGTGTGTGTGTGTGTGTGTGTGTGTGTGTGTGTGTGTGTGTGTGTGTGTGTGTGTATGTGTGTGTGTGTGTGTGTACATATATATATATATATATATATATATATATATATATATATATATATATATATTATATATATATACATATGTATGTATATATGTGTATATATATATATATATATATATATATATATATATATATATATATCATCATCAGCAGCAGCAGCTTCAGCATCCTCAGCATCATAATCATCATCATTATTATCATTATCATAGTAATCATTATCGTCATGATGATCCCCATCATTACCATTCCCGTCGACATTGTCATTACCATTACTATTACCTTATTACCTGTCATCACCATTACTATGTCATTATAGTGATTATTGGTATGTTTTATCTTTATTATAAACATCATAGTCATTATCATGATTATTATCGTTATTATTGCTATTGTTACGCTTATTATTATTAATACTATTATTATCATCATCATAGTTATTATCATTATCATTATCAATATTATCATTATTAACATTATCTTTATTATGATTACTGTTATCACTACTATTAGTGGGAGAAGTAGTAACAGTAAGAGCAGTAGTAATACTATTGTTACTATTACTGTATCAAATTTATTATTATATTATTATCATTATTATTGTCATCATTATGATTATTGTCATTATTATCATTATTATTTTTATTGTCATTATCATTATCATAATTATCATTATTGCCGTCACATCCTCATTTTCATCAATATCATAACCAATTATTCCATTCCAGATAAAATTTTCTCACTCCAGACATAGTTTGAAAATAGTCCCTCCCTTTTTCATCCTGGTATTCTTTTAAGGTCACAGTTAAATTTCAAATGGAAAACACCCTGCATGTCATAAGAACAAGTAAGAAGCATTTGTAAGAGTGATCAGCCTTTCTCCTATCCCTTCAGGTATTTGTGACCATCCACCAGCTCTCTTGTAAGGATTGTGGACAATACACCATAGCTGGGCTGAGGCTCTTATAACATGAGAGAGGAAAGTGTTCTTTAGGGTTTCGGTCAGTGTAAGATATGCATTTACGACGAAGCTAAGGTATATAACCCAAAATATAATACTGACTGCAATATGTCAACTGTACCTTATTGTGTTTCATAATTACATGTAATTGTTGTAGTGACATAATATTTTTGTAAAATCAATTGATAATTCACAACGTAAATATTAAAGAATGACACACACTTACACCCTGGCGAATCTTAAAGAATCGCATTCTGTTATTATTATTATCCTTATTGTTGAGGGCAGGGGAAAGCGAGGGGGCGTGGGAATCCAAACCGAAGGAGCGGGCAGAAGCAGGGCTGAATGTGGGAGGAGGAGTGAATTAAAGGAAGACAGAAGCGAGCGTGAGTGGCGGAGCGGGAAATGGAAAGATACATGACAAGGGCAAGGGAGAGAGCAAGAGTAAGGCGAAAGAGGGAGAATTAATTATATCTTATTTCTTTTTTGTTCAATGGAATTTCCAGGGATCCCGCTAGTATCATTATTCGTGATTACATTTTTTTTCTTTTCATTCTCCTTACCGTCATCGCACCTTTAGAAACTGAAATGGAGCATCCCTCTCATCATTAGGCTCTTGACATACCAAGTTGACTTTCTTTTCACACGAAGGACGTCCTTGAGCCTTGTGTACCAACGAGGCGTACTTGTGTTTAGGTAATGGATTATGTTATTACTCAGTGTGGACAGTGTGTGCTCCAGTATGTCTGATGTTCTTAATAAGTTTCGAAATCACTTATGGTTATCAACGAGGGCTATATTTAATCGATTTACAGCACTCGACGATGCGATGGCTTTTGTGGCGCTGTGGGACACCTGCAAGTATAAACCGTTTTTGTAGCTCAAGACTCCATTGTTTATCTTCCAAGAACAAGGCAAACTTATCTGTTGCAGGTGTTGCTCGTACAAGTATTAGGTATCTGGTAATCGAGAATTGTATGATCTCTAACACATACACTTTTACGCTGCCTTGGTAATCGATAATGATGATGATATAAAGGTTGATGATAATGATAATGATACTATTTTACGCTCTTCTTAGACATGGATTAACTAGAGGATAAATCATCATACTCTTGTGGATAGTTCCTCCTTGCTAAACAACCGAGAGAAGAAAAAAGAGAGGGAGAAATCGGTAACTAATGAAAGGTACAGTACAGTGCCTCCCCCCCCCCCAGATTCCTTTCATTAATATTACTTTCCACACGAACAGATTGATCAGTTGACTCCAAGAATCCTTCCTTTGTTCGCAGGTCCCTCTAACTATACCGTTTGATCAGTGGCAGCGAATCGCCGCCAGACGTAAAGAGCTGTACAACTGAAATCTGAGAGAAATCTGAAATCTGTGCCCTGTTGCCACCAGGCCCAAGGTTATCACATAGGCTAGCGGAGGGAAGAAGTTACCTTCTCTCTTGTTAAGGGATGCTTATATCACGCTACAGAGAGAGAGAGAGAGAGAGAGAGAGAGAGAGAGAAAGAGAGAGTGAGAGAGAGAGAGAGAGAGAGAGAGAGAGAGAGAGAGAGAGAGAGAGAGAGAGAGAGAGAGAGTGAGTGAGAGGGGGGGGGGGGATCTGCCGGCCATCAGAAGTACCAACATATTTTTTTCTCCAGCAAAGGCCACATCTGTTTTAGCGTTTGAATGGTATGAATTCCATGAATTTCGCTTTTTCTTTTGCATGTATATAAGAAAGTGCTGTTATGGGAAATTCTCTTAACAATACTGGTGGTGAAATGGAGGTAAACCAATGAATTGTCTCGTTTTGGAAGCAATACGGTAGAATATTTTATTCAATGATACAAAAGTGTAACCCCTAAGCTTTGAATAATTCTCCCAAATAATATCTTACTGTAATGTTTCTTATTTAGCAATTTATGTGAAATTATCATTTTTGACAGATCCATATTTCAAAATGTTATTATTGTAAGCGTTATCAGTATTACAAATTATCTAACTTTTGCTGTTGTAACAGTTACAAGGTTGGCATAATATCAGTAATGTCAATGATACTTTATGGAATAATGGAGAAACTTTCTAGCCTTATATGTTTTCGTGGGACGTGTATGGGTGGACAATACCAGCGGCAATATTGGCACGCACGCACGCACGCTGCATGTACGGACGCACACACACACACACACACACGCACGCACGCACGCACCCCCCCCCCCCACACACACACACACACCCACATTCACTTACTTGCAATACTCATATTCATAAACACCTCCATATTTGTTTTATTTTTTGAGTAAGAAATTATGTAGATTAGATTTGAAAAGATATATAGTCACTGAAACTTATATATGTTACGTATATTTTATATTTCATTTCCATATAAACTATGCAGCAAGTCGTACTTGAATACAAGACTATTGAATGTGAAGCCAATGCCATTAGATGGATCAAAGAAAAACTGCCGCGGCCTTCTTCAACTGCGTATAGTTTGCCGCAAATAATTCCAGATGTGAAGGTTTGTGTGGGACGCCATGGTAGAACAGAAGAGTTGGAGAGCTAGTTGGACATTATAATGGGCAATAAAGATTCGTGAGCGTAATTCTATTAGAAATCACCTACCAATGAAGGAAAGGGGCGACTTAAGTTATACAGCCCTGGGATTTGGTTCCTAAGGGTCCCAAAAACTACACCCGTTTGTTTGTTTGTTTTTGAAGAGATACTCTTATGAACCTAGACTCCATATCAACAACTTCATCGTGATTTTGTTTGTGATTTGTGGAGAAGACAAAGGGTAATTGGATCCTAAGTGATATGAGGACCATCTAAACTGATTTTGTATATGAGAGAGTACACAAATTTTGATAAATGCTATGGATAAAGCATTTAGAATTAACATCAATGTAAATTAAGACACCAAAATGCATGGGGTTGCTAATTAAGATGCCTACCATTCAACGACCAATTCACGTTTTAATTACACTTACAACGGAAATTATTTTTGCAAAAGATAATTTTTAACCCGTGACACCATTTCCTCAACTGAAGACAAAAAAATTCTAGTCTTTTTAGATGCTTTCTGATTAACGACCAAGTATTGATTTGCTCACAATTCAGTTACATATATACCAAAATCATTTCAGTTCTTGATAATGAAAGGACTCCTGACATCACAACCTGGAACGGTCGTACTTGAGATTTCCCAGCGAGACGATTGCTTTCCAAAACAATTCGGTAGTTGGATGCTGGGTATGCTCATTATAAGATTCTTCTGGGGATTCACAGTAATCTGATAAATAAATAAAAAGTACAAGGCAATGCATACACACCACACAACTGCTTCACGATGGTTGCAAAAAATAAGAATTTCCAGCCGTCTGCATTATCCAAATAAGCTGAATGCTTACCATATCACAAAAGAGACTCGTGGTGCAGGCAGAAATGCAGAGAAAATTGCATAAGATGGCTGGATTACCTTTTACTCCAAATGGGCATGGTGGCTGAAGAGATTGAGCCATGAAAGAACATGGACTTAGCATGGGGCATGCTTAAGTTGAACATAAACCAATAGATTCGTTATAAACTCTGGCCTATATAGTGCAGTCTCATAAATCTTTCCGTAGTACAAAGAGTAGGCCTACTGTCGTATATGGCTAGATCTACAAAATGAATGCAGCTACTATGGACAGAACATCGGAATCGCAGCCGGAGCATAGACTTGATAATCCCATTGATGAAGAGAGTTTGTCGAGTAGCCCCTCGGTCAATATTGGAGAGGCATCAGGCAACAAAGGTAGCCTAAGAAATTCCTAAATCTTGTTTTACTATTCTGAAGTAGCCTTGTTGGATCATAAGTTATGAATGCGCAGTCCTTGGCTTGGCCCTTAAAGGCGGGCAGACCTACGCCGTACACATCAGGGCCAATATATATAATGAAGCCTGCGTGTTTCTCTGCAAAATAGAGTGCAGATGTGAACTGTTTTTCGTTTTCAAAGTCTGGTGGATCCTATGCCACGCCGATGTATTGTTCAGGTCAAGAAGGAAAGTGAGAACTGCCTGTGCCTGAAGAGTGATGGGTGACAATACCCAAATCGGCAGAGGCCCGCAGACAAACTGCAAGATACGAAATGTCTAAGTACCGCGGTGTGTTCGAAAATAACTTAAGCACCAAGACTGCTGACAACCAACAACTTTGCAGTAGTAAAGATTTACAATCAACATCCCCTTTGCCAGTATCTTCGTTGATTATTTTGTGTGTGTTTGTGTTGCTAGTATACCATACAGTTTTTATTTATATATCTGTTTTTATCTCAGGTTCTATTTCAGATTTCCACTACTGATTTGCACTATCAGTGCCCCTAAAATTCTTCCGGACCTTGACTGGCAATTAGTCTGATGACATTTTTGTACATAAGGCAGTTGGAGCAGTTCGTGATTGGAATATTTTTCGATTAAAGTATAATGGGCCAACAGGTTTGAGTAAATGGTCTTATGATGTAAGCACATATG
>NC_091586.1:17579846-17584846 GCF_042767895.1 Penaeus vannamei
GGCCCTCAGAGAGCCAGATAATTCTCAAAATAAAAAAGGGGGAAACTCTGCAGACTTCCCTCCCTGTTATTTGTTTACACTCTGAGGGGAGGGAGGGGGGGGGGGTGAGCTATGGTCTCAGCTGATTTGCGGTTTCGTTTCCAAGCACAGGAAGTGATTTTCTCTTGATTGAAGGCGAAATGAGACGAGGAAAAATATATAATTTGCTGTACTTTAATTTGTGTTGCACGAGAAAGGATCAAATTTACTTGATTTTAGGCTGTGTTGTACGCTCCGGCAGATAAGACTAGTATGCTATTAGGCTTATGAGCACGTAACACTTGGGGAGGAATCTGTGACCAATTAGTGAATTAGAGGCTGAGGTATATAAAAAAAAAATACATAATTAATACCTCGTCTGCCTTGGTAATGCAGACTTATTGTGTGCTTTCTTATATCGTGCGTATTTGATTGGATAAAGTGGATTTCCTTAGATATTTTGTTTTTTTTCTGTTTCTCTTTTAAATATTTCGTTATATCATGCATATTTGATTGGATAAAGTGGATTTCTTTAGATATTTTTTTTTCTGTTTCTCTTTTAAATATTTCGTTCTTCCATTACAGATTATCGAAAATAACAAGAGAAATTCAGTTGCTAGATCACAGACAGTTGTTAACGAAGGCTTTCATACTTTTATATGTATTCTTAACATATGTTACTTAAATTCTTTTTTGTATTAATTAACATTAACATCGCATATTTCGCACATTTGACTATATACCCCAAGAAATGTTAGTATAATTCCTCCCCTATTTCCCCCACTCGCTGACGTCAAAATCACTAATTAGTAGACTCCAGAAGAAAAAAAGGTCAGGGGAAAATAAACCCTATTCCCTCGCCACCACTTGACCTTCGACCCCGTATCAGGTCACCCGAAGGACGTCACGGGCCCTTAACGTCACAGATCGGGTCAACAGGGAAGCGGAGACCGTCTCAAGAGTGACCTTTCACCCTGAGGCAATAATGGTGTCAGACACTCAAGGAAATTACCTTTCTATTTCAAAATGACTTTTTGACGATGTTTATTTACGTGTTTTCTTTTTCCCTCTTTATGGCTTGTTATTCTGTTTGTTCTTTGCCACTGACTTCGTTTGTTCTTCGTTTGTTCTTTGGATTTATAGTCTCCTTTGAAGAGGGTTTCGGTTAGTCTAACAAAGTCTGGCAAACAACACAGCGGAAGAATAGGTCTATTTTGCGATTATATTATCATCCTTTAGAAAACTTAACCTCTTTATTTTATTAATTTTTCGGAAACCGTTAAAGAAAAGGAGACAAGCAAAAAAAAAAAAAAAAGGAAAAGGAGGATGAGGCCACTTTCTTAATCTGCGTCTTAACCGAGACTCAAGGAGGGTAAGACTCAAGAAAGGGTTGGCGTTTAGTGACGTATGGGGGCGGCGTGATCCTCCAAGTGATTTAGGTCTCGGCTGGTCTGGCGGCGGCGTGGAGTTGGGGTCTGAGGCCGTTGCGTGTTGCTGCTGCTCGTCCCGGGGTTCCTTTTTTTCTTTTTTTTTTAGATTTTTTGCTTTTCCTGTTTGTGTATGTCTGTGCTTTATGTGTTTTACTTTTTCTTTCTATCTTTTTTGTCGTACTGTCTTTTGTCTTTTTTTCTCGTTTTCTCGTTCTCGTTTCATCTCCTTTTCTTTTTATTTTTCTGCGATCCTCTCTTTTCCCTCTCTCATCTCCTACAGATTCCTATATATATATCTCTCTCTCTCTCTCTCTAATACTCTCTCTCTCTCTCTCTCTCTCTCTCTCTCTCTCTCTCTCTCTCTCTCTCTCTCTCTCTCTCTCTCTCTCTCTCCCTCTCTCCCTCCCTCCCTCCCTCCCTCCCTCCCTCCCTCTCTCTCTCTCTCTCTCTCTCTCTCTCTCTCTCTCTCTCTCTCTCTCTCTCTCTCTCTCTCTCCTTTACTCACTCCACCCCCTTTGCTCATCTATTTATGCAACTACATGTATACCCGCTTCCTCTTATAATATAAATCATTATATCAACAGATAAAGCCAGTTTATTCACATGGTCCGCAAATGACATGGTTATTCATTGAAATCTAATCCAGTGACCTGATGTCAAGACGTTCGATCAACATTGCAAGATAATGCAACACACGGAGAATGGAATGGAAACTGGAGAAAGATGCGATATGAACGTAAGAAAGATTGGGATCTTGAATGAATTTTGTTCGAGTCTTATTCGAGTCTTAACTGGGGTTTAGCTGTCTGAACTGGGTCTAAACTGTCACAACTGGGTCTTGTCTGAGTCTTAACTAAGTCATAACTGTCGTAATTGAGTCTTATTCGAGTCATCTAAGTTTTAACCGAGTCTTAACTGATTCTTAAATGAGTCTTAATACGGAGTCTTACATGAAGTTGTATTCGGGATTCGCAAAAGTCTTCAGGAAACTTTCTTTCTAATCTTGGAATACGATATCAAACAAGAATTTCGCGCAATGAATGTGTATTCCATCATTTAATACTGATGGTGATCGTACTCTCTGAACCAAACGAATAATTTTGATTCTTGAAACGAATAGATTTCATAAATTTTGTGAACTTTTTTTCACGTTTTTTCTATCACTATTTCCCTCGAAAAATATTGTATATCACTTGTCACTCCCAGCTTAAAGATTTTATTTTTTTACACATGTCACTATGTCATTCAAAAGGAAAAAAAAAAAAAAAAAAAAAAAAAAAAAAAAAAATATATCTATATATATATATATATATCGTTATATATATATATATATATATATATATATATGTATATACATATATATATATATATATATATATATACTATATATATATAAGTGCTTGTGTAACACTTTTCACTCCCCCACTATTTCATTACAAAAAAATGATAAGAGATTGTGTAAAAAAAACAGAGATTCACAACCCCACATAAAGATATATACCTTGTTTTCACACGTCAATATTTCATTAAAAAATACATGTTTTTGTAATGCTTTTCACTCCCCACATAAAGATAATTGTTTTTATTTTCACATATCACTATTTATTTATTTAAAAAAAAGATACACGATTATGTAACCCTTTTCACTCCCCCACATAAAGATAATTGTTTTTATTTTCACATATCACTATTTATTAAAAAAAAAAAAAAAAAAAAGACACGATTATGTCACCCTTTTCACTCCCCCACATAACGATCTCTGGCATGTCTTACAAAAGCGAAAACATCTTCCTTTTGAAAGAGAAAGCACGCTAGATACCTTGTAGAACTTGTTTTTTATGTTTCTCTCTTCCTGTCTTCGCTTTTGTGTTTTTTCTTCCTTTTCTTCTTACCACAAGGCTTAAGAAGGACACGCGAGAAGAAAACGCAATATTATGGTTGTCCTTAACTTAACTTTCTCTTCTTTTTCTTCTTCATCTTCGTTAGTATCGTCGGTATTTTTTTCGCTCTCTTCTCTTCATTTTCTTCTCTTCCCCTTTCCTTTCTCATCCTTAGTTTTTATTTTCCTTTCTGCTCTTCTTTCTCCTTCTTTCTATTTCCTCTCGTCATCCTTATACCGTTCCTCTTTCTCCATATCTCTATCTAATTTTTTTCTCCTGTTCCCTACCCCCACTCTCCTTCTTCTCTCCTCTGTTCTCTCCCCTCCTCTACTCCTCCTCCACCTTTTCCTCTTCCTCCTCTTCTTCTTCTTGCTCCCTTTCCCTCCTCCTTCTTCTTCCTTCTTCTTCTCCTCCTCCTCCTCCTCCCTCCTCCTGCCTCTTCTTCTTCTTCTTCTTCTTGCTTCATTCCCTCCTTTTCCTCCCCTCCCTCCTCTTCCTCCCTGCCTCCTTTCTCTCCCCACCCACCCACCTCCTCCTTTTCACTCCCCACCCCCCCTCCATCTCTTTTCCCTCCTTATCCTCCTCCTCCTCCTCCTCTCCTCCTCCCTCCTCCTCCCTCTTCCTCCACGTCTCCTCCTCCCTCCCTCCTACTCCGCCTCCTCCCTCCTCCTCCTCCCTCCTCCCTATCTCTTCCTCCCTCCTCCTTTCACTCCCCATCCCCCTCCTCCTTTCCCTCCTTATCCTCCTCCTCCTCCTCCTGTTGCTCCTCCTCCTCTCTCCCTACTATTATTGTGGTGTTTTTCCCTCTTGAAGTGACCGCACTGTCCCCTTGGCGGCCGAGGTTGTTTATAACTTCCTCTGCGCTTTTGTTGGATTAAGAAAAAATTATCTCGTTCTTTCTCCTCTCCTTTCTCTCTTCTGGTGTTCTTTTTCTTTCTCTCTCTGTCTGTCTCTCTTTCTTTCTTCTTTCTTTCTCTCCTCCACAACCTCCTCCTTCTCCTTTCCCTCTTGCCACTCCCTACATCCTCATCCTCTTCTTTCTCTTCTCCCTTATCCACTACCATTTTCTCCTCCTCCTCCTCTCCCTCCTTCCCCACCAATTTCTCCTCCTCCTCCTCTCTCTTCTTCACTACCATTTTTACTGTATTTTCTCCTTCTTCCCTCCTCTCTCCTCTCCTTAATATAGTATATATCTATATATATATATATATATATATATATATATATATATATTATATATATATATCTCCACCACTTTCGACCTCCTCCTCCTCCTCCTCCTCCTCCTCCTCCTCCTCCTCCTCTCCTCCCTCTCCTCCTCCTCCTCTTATCCTCCACCTCCTCCTCCCTTCTCCACCACCACCACCCCTCCCTCTCCGTTCTCCTCCTCCTTCCCTCCACCCTCCTCTCCTCCTAGTCCTCCATATCTATCCAACTCTCCCTCCCCCCATCTCTCTCTCTCCTCGTCTCCCTCTAAATATTCTCCTCCTCCTCCTCCTTTTCCCTCTTATCACTCCTCACTTCAGATGTGCAGAGAATGCAGTCTCCCTCCCCCCGCTTCCCTCTCCTCCTCTCTTCCCCCTCCTCGCATCCTCCCCCTTCCAACCACATCCTTCCCGCATGAGGCGAACCTCACCTGTTACTACCTGCAGATACTTAATGCCCGTGACCT
>NC_091586.1:17587346-17599846 GCF_042767895.1 Penaeus vannamei
AAGAAAGGAGACAGAGAATCAAAGAAAACGCTCTCGGGAAGGTCAAATTATCAAGAAAAATTGGCGGATATGAACTGACGTCGTTATTAAAGAGGTGATTAGGCCTGTTTCGTGTGTCTTTTACACTATTTACGCCTCGTCTCGGTCGTCTAATCACTATAATTTCATAATTCTCTAATTTTTGACTCGATTTTGGAACTATTTCGATGTGTGTGATCTTCCCCTCCTCCCACCTTCCAAATTTTCCGTGAATTATACGAATTTTAAAACTAATAATTTTAGTATATTGGCTGGTATTTTCTGGCCAGTTTCGTAATGTTACCCGCTTCTCTCTCTTTCTCTTTCTCTCTCTCTCTCTCTCTCTCTCTCTCTCTCTCTCTCTCTCTCTCTCTCTCTCTCTCTCTCTCTCTCTCTCTCTCTCTCTCTCTTTATATCTGTCTATCTGTCAGTTTTTTCGTTTTTTTTTTTCTTCTTTTTTGGCAAAACCTTGAATTGTGATATGGTCCCGATAACAATTTGAAATGATGATTAGTAGTGACACTAAGAGCGGTGATAATGACATTGGTAATGGGGAGGGTCTCGATTACTTAATGGTATGGCTTGAGTCCTTTTTTGAGATTTTAATGGCTTTTATGGGGTGACAATAACATATCATTCATTCCCTTTACTCTTTAGATTTGTGTGTTCTTTTCTCTCTGGGGTTTGGTTTGCTTTAAATGTGTCCTAGTTTTGTTCTTTCGTTGTTATATTATTTTTTATCTGTCTCTATCTATCTATCTACCTTTCTCCCTCCCTCTCTCTCTCTCTCTCTATCTATCTATCTATCTATCTATCTATCTATCTATCTATATATCTATCTATCTATCTATCTCTCTCTCTCTCTCTCTCTCCCTCTCTCTATCTATCTGTATCTCCCTCCCCTCTCTCTCCCTTTTTGGCCTATCCTCCTCTCCCCCACTCCCCGCCCCCCCCCCCCCCCAATTTAAACCTCCAGGTGGAAACCTACTCACCAGCTTCACTTCATCTCACCGGGAAATCTTCCTGGTCATCTGCTGCCACGAGATAGCTCCTTGATTGGGTCCATCTGGTGTTGAAGAGGATTTTTGTTTTCTTTTTCTTTTCTTTGCCTTTTATTGTTATTATTACTTTTATCATTGATATTGTTGCTATTATTTGTGTTATTATTATTATTATTATTATTATTATTATTATTATGATTGTTGTTATCATTATTATTATTACTATTATAATTATTGTTATTAATATCATCATTATCATCATTGATAGTATCATTATCATTGTTATCTTTATCATTTTTTTGTTACTATTGTTCCTGTAACGAAAAAGGATACAGACACAAACACACAGATAGGCAGACAGATACAGAGACAGAGAGAGAGAGACAGAGACACTGACAGACAGGCAGACAGAAAGAGAGAAAGAAACGGACAGGAATTTCATAATATTAATTTAAAAGCACCAAATTGGATATAATTTCACTATTACAATTAATCACTCTTGTCTACTATATTTACATTTTCTGATTAATTTCTTGCCAGATATTAACTAGGGGTCTTATATTGAACAGCATCTGAATGTAAAAGAAATCATTAATTAAACATCATTTTCATGTAAAGTCAATTATCTCGACTGTAACTTCATTAACTATGTCATATTTGGTCAGTTATTTTTTCAAGCAGTTTATATTATTCATCTTTTTCCCTTTCTTCATCGTATAATTATTAATTTCACTTTATCATTTCATTTCAAGTTCAAATCGAGAGTCTGTTAGAGTTATAATGAGGTTTATTAGAGTCATGATGATAATTATTTTCAAATCAATTAGAAATGCAAATGTCATTATAATTATAGCGTTAACGTCATCTCATTCTTAAACTTTCTCTGGGTTTTGTCATTCAAATAATGGTAGTGAATGGTGGATTAATGTTATTATTTTTATATCTGATCTTTATATGTTATAAGACCGTGCACACTAAGATGGTCATATGTACATACACATATATATGTACTTACATTCATGCATACATACTTACATGCATTCATACATTCATGAAAGATGGAATAATGCAATGCCGCATTCATACATACGCACGTACATACATACATACATACATACATACATACATACATTCATACATACATGCATGTATACATATATACATACATACATAAACACACACACACAGGCACACACACACACACACACATGTACACACACACACACACACCCAACCCCCATCCACAGCCAAACAACACCTCACCCTCCATGCCCAAAACCCAGTACCCCCCCCCCTCCCAGTTATTGGTCCTCCCCCTCCGTCACACCTCTCCCCCACCCCCTCATCCTCTCCTCCCTCCCTCCCTCCCTCCCTCCCTCCCTCCCTCCCTCCCACTCCCTTTCCTCCTCCCTCTCCTCCCCTCCCAACAACTCCCCGAAAGCCTATTCACCGTAGTCTAATTGAGAGCAAAATTCGACCTTAATGATAATGACGATAACGCCTAATGACCTACACCCAGTGACCGCAATTAAAGGTAATTACACCTGCCTGCACGCGGTCGGCCTGTAGCTGTGGGGAGAGGGTAGGAGTGAAAGGAGTGAGGGGAGGGAATTGAGGGTTTGGGAGGTAGGAAACAAGGTGATGGGCGAAGGAGGAGAGGGGGAGGAAGAAGGTTAAGGGAGTGAGGGGGGAGGGAAAGGAGGGTGAGGGGAAGGGGGAGGGGAGGAGTGAAGGGAGTGGGGGAGTGAGAAGGTGAGAGGAGAGAGAAAGAAGAAATGAGTGTGAAAGGGTTGGACATATGTATGTATGTGTGTATGTATGCATGTATGTATGTATGTATATATGTATATTTACATGTATGTATGTGTGTGTATTTATGCATCTATGTATGTGTGTGTATATGCATCTATGTATGTATACATATATGTTTGCATGTATGCATGGATGTCTGTATGTGTGTGTGCATCTATGTATTTATATATGTATGTTTGCATGTATGTATGTAAGTATACAACCATGTATGGGTGTGTGTGAACGTTAGGAGGGACAAGAAGGGAGGAGAAAGGGTGAGGAGTGGGGTGGAGAGGGAGGTTGGAGCGTGAAGATAGAGGGGTGAAAACAAGAGGTTGAGGAGGAGGGGAGAGATGAGAGAGGAGGGAGGTCGAGAGAGAGAAGACATCACAGAAGGAATGAGGCTCAGAAAAAGGATAAAGAAAGGGACAGAGGGGGAAGAAGAAAAAATAAAATAAAAATAAAAATCAAGAAATAGAATAATATAAATGAAAAACCAAAACACAAACTAAAATACCTACCACATTCCTCGTATCTCTAACTTACGTTCCCTCTCCACTTCTCCATCTGTCACACACACAAAAAACACAAGAAAAAAATCTAACAACCCCTCCCATTTCTCTCTCCTTTTCCCCTTTTTCCCCTCTTCCCCCAACCAGCAACTCCCCCTCCCTCTGAACTCAAAACTTCCCACAACACAACGAAGTCACTCCCTCGGTGTTGTCTCCTCAGCTGTCGGGGAATCCGTGGAAATTCCCTTTTAATTACCTTGGGATTTACAAGTTATCTGCGGGGCTTATACCGTGGAGGGAGAGGAGAGGGAGGGGGAGGGGAGGGAGGGGGAGGAGGAGAGGGGGAGTGGAGTGGACTTATTTCTCTCTAGTCATGTATATACATATATATATATATATATATATGTATATATATATATATATATGTGTGTGTGTTTGTTTGTTTGTGTGTGTGTGTGTGTGTGTGTGTGTGTGTATGTGTAATAGTATGTGTGTATTTGTGTGTGTGTGTGTGTGTGTGTGTGTGTGTGTGTGTGTGTGTGTGTGTGTGTGTGGGTGGGTGTGTGCATAGTTCATTTTTCTTTTATTTTCTTTTACTTTTTTTTATCCCTTTCTTTTACAGGATTGTAATCCTTTTATAGAATTGATGATAATACCAATTATGAAAATGTTGAATTTCCGCTACTACTTATGATAATGATGATAATAATGATAATAATGATAATAGAAATGATAATAATAATGATAATGATAATGATAATAATAATAAAACAATGATAATGGTAATGAAAATAACGATAATTATGTTATCCTTATTGTTATCATTCTTATCATTATAATTATTATAATTCTTATCATTATTGCCATTATCATCATTATTATTACTGTCATCACCAACAATCCCCTTCCTCTTCCCCTCCCCTTTCCTCGCTCTCCCCTTCCTTCCCCTCAGCCCTACCCACACACCCCTCAAAACCCCAAAGAATCCGACCCCACCACAGACGACCCCTTCCCCTCCCCTCCCTTCCCCTCCCCCCTCTTCTCACACCCAGACCCCCCCCCCTCCAACAAAACACCTGCCAAGTAAATTGTCTCAAGAGAAGAGTGGTTTCTTAGGCCAGTCTTTGACAGGAATGGGTGAAGGGGTGTCTCCCAGTCGGTGGGGGGTGGGGGGGGGTGAAGGGTAGCTAGTGGGAAGGTGCGGTTGTTAAGATAAGGGGGGAGATAAGGGGTGAAGGGGAGGGGGGAGGTTATTGGAGAGTACGGTGGAAAGGAGAGGAGGGGGGGGGGGAAGTGAGTTTTTGTAGGCTTATAGTATGTTTTCGAGTGATTGAGTTTTTTTGTGTTTTTTTTTTTTTTTGTATTAATTGTTTTCTTGTTGATTGCAGTTTATAGTTATATTTTATGTATGCGGGTTTGTCTCCCACTCCCATATCCACCCCCTCCCCCACACACACACAAACATACAGATATCCAATCACGTATATACCCCCCAACACACTCACACACACCCCAACACTCTCACATACCCCCCCACACACACACACATACTCCTACACAAACCCCCAACAGCCACTACCCACACACATACCCCCCCCCTTCTACACACACGCAAATAGATCCCGAGACACCAAACTAGAATCCAAACCACCTCCCCACCCCCACCCCCACCCTCCCTACCCCTCCCGCAACGAGGCCAAGGGGGAAGCTGTCAACACAACCCTACCTTAATCCCTAAATTCCCCTTAAAAAGACTGACCCCCTGAGGTAGGCCTATGTCTCTCTTCACACCTCAACCCTGGCCGCCGAGAAAGTCCCTCAGACCTTAATTACTGCTAATTACCCTTCCTTGGCTGATCTGTTTTACTGGGGAAACGATGATTGGGGTCGGATTTGATGATTGGAAGGTGTGAGGGATTGTAAAATGGTAGTGATTAATTAAAGTACATTTGAGGGTTATGTTTTATATCACAGGGATAAGTGGATGGTAGAGACACGTTGAAATAATTCTTTTTTAATCGAAATATGGTCTATATAAAAAAAAAATATTTGAAATATATTGATATAGGTTATAAACATAATTTAGAACGAGAGATGAAAACTGCCGTTCTTGGACACACGTTTATAACATCTAACACATAAATAAGATCAATTTAATAACCATATGATGACACAGGTATAAGGAGAATCCGGAATATAGTTAGTATAAAGAAGAAAAAAGAAAAAGAAAAAAAAAGAGAAAAAAACTAATTATGAGATAATTCTTACTATGCTGCGTTCTCTCTCACACTAAAGTTTATGTGACTCTCTCACACCAATTTCATTCTCTGAAGCTCATATTCCTCATTTTGCCCAATACCCTAATTATCGCAGCCGAATTTCGTTGGAGCGACGTATCCTTTCGCAGGACAATAAAGCAAAAAAAACAAAAAACAAAAATGAGGAGGAGGAGGCTTCCCATGACCTATGACCCTTCGTTTGACCCTCTGCTGGAAACCCCGGCGAGAGGGGCTCTCTCACGTAACCCTCAGGCCGTGGCAGGAGAAGCCTCGACCGGAAGTCTTACGAGAAATGAAAATTGGCGCTTTGTCTCCGTGAAAAAGATGTCTCATGTAGTTTCCCGGAGGATTGGTAGTTGGGTAGTTAGGCGGCGTCTCTCGGGTGCATGTGGTGTGTGCATGTGTATTTGAATGTGTTTGAGGGTGCGTCCACACCTGTTGGAGACAAATTGGAAACATTGTGACGGACACAATAGGAGGCATTCGGATGCAAATCTCCTGATACGTATGGGGACATATCTGTTACAATGTTGAGGCATGTCGGCAATAAGAGTCGACTTGGTGACACTGTCCCCACCATGCTGTTCTGTTGGTTGGTGGGAGGCCCCTGACATGACCTCGTCCACACCTGCATTGTCGGCCAACAAAGCCATGCCAACATGTCTACTACGATGTTCCTCAACGACTTAACAACTTGTTACCAAACTTGTCAATCTTCAATGTTCCCAGCGCGTTTTGGCACTGGTGTGGACGCACCCTGAGTTTTGCGAATGTGTTGGTTTGTTTGCGTGACTGTTTGCTTGTCTGTGAGTGTGTTTGCCTGTGTGTTTGTTCTTACCTAGTTGTTCCTCTACGAGTTGAGCTCAGATGGTCCCGCCTGCTATATTTAAATTGCCGTATAACTTTTTAAACTGTTAGACCTTTTTTTGCACATTACGTTTTTTGGAAGACTGTTCCAAGCTTCAATAATTGTGTGTGCGTATATGTTTGTTTGATTGCGTGTGTATGTGTGGCTTTGTGTGTGTGAGTTTTTGTGAATGTATCTGTGTGACAGTTTGTATCGGCGTGTTTGCGAGTGTGCGTTGCATGAGTGTGTACATATTTACATCTACGTTTGTTAATGTTCATTTGTGTGTGCAAAGCGAAAGTATTTTCTAGAAACCGTCTCTTTCTCATATTTTCACCCTCTTTCCCGTCTTCAAACAAAACATGTACAATGCTTTCACTTCACTGCCTTTCTGCAAATTGCTTTTCACCGCATTTTCAGTTTGCAATTCTTTGTCATTATCGCCAACCTAACCTTACTATTCCTTTGTCACACCAAAGCCATCTGCATAATTTGATTTTGAATTATAACACGCCTTCGTAAACACAAAGGAACTGATGCCACTTGGCCTGTTATTAAACTTACTGTTCAAACAAAAGCATTTTAAGTTATTTTCCATGGTATGCAAGTGTCTGAAATTAGACTGGCTTAACAATAGAGCTTCTTCACTTAGTGGCAAAACTTTCTTTTTCTTAAAGCATCTCTCTCTCTCTCTCTCTCTCTCTCTCTTTCTCTCTCTCTCTCTCTCTCTCTCTCTCTCTCTCTCTCTCTCTCTCTCTCTCTCTCTCTCTCTCTCTCTTCTCTCTCTTCTCTCTCTCTCTCTCTCTCTCTCTCTTTCTCTCTCTCTCTCTCTCTCTCTCTCTCTCTCTCTCTCTCTCTCTCTCTCTCTCTCTCTCTCTCTCTCTCTCTCTCTCTCTCTCTCTCTCTCTCTCTCGTTTCTCGCTCTCGCTCTCTCTTTATATCTGTCTATCTGCCTGTCTCCCTCTTTATATATATATATATATATATATATATATATATATATATATATATATATATATATATATATATATATGTGTGTGTGTGTGTGTGTGTGTGTGTGTGTGTGTGTGTGTGTGTGTGTGTGTGTGTGTGTGTGTGTGTGCGTTTACATATATACATATATGTGTGTGTGTGTGTGCACTTTATTTCATTCTGTTCTTTTTACCCCCTCCCCCCCCCCTCTCCCGCCGCCCCAACCACGTGGCCAAACCCCAGCCGTCGAGATCTGGAAGAGATAATTCCTCTCTGTAGTAGTTGAAGGAAGTTTTGTGGCGAAGGTCTAAAAATAGAAACTAATTGATGGATATTAGTTCCAACGGAATATAAAGGGAGATACAGTAAAATCCTACTGGTCTTTTACTACCATGATGAATATGATTTTCACAATATCATCATTTTCATCATAATCATCATGGTAATCACTATCGTTGATATTTTCACCTTTAATGGAAACTGCTATCATTGCAATCACCACCAACATTTTTATTATATCATTACTGTTTCTTTCTTTTTTTCTTTATTTCTTTCTTTCTATTTTTTGGCGTTATTTCCGTTATCACAGCTTTATTCGTCATTTTCTCTTTGCCTTCCTTTCTTCTCTCGTCCTTTTTTTCTTTATTTCCACTTTTGTTATCTTTTGTCACCATTATCATCTTTTTATCATTATTGTATCATATCGTATCACAATAATCAGTTATCATAATTTGCTCTTCTCCTTTCGCTTTTTCCATATATCTTTTTACTATTATCAATGATCACCATTATCGCCAATTATCATTATATTATCATATCGTATCACAATTATCACATCATTTCCTCTTATTCTCCTTTCGCTTATTCCATATATCTTTCCACATCTGTTATCAAGTATTACCATTATCACATATTACCATACCTTATCATCAGTTATCAGTTATCATCATCCTTTCCTCTCCCTTTTTTTCTCCCTGTTTTTCGTTTCTTTCGTCTCTCCTTTGACTTCTGCCTTCTTGCCGCCAAAGTGTAATCACCTATTCATAAATTTAGACCTGAAAACCGCGACATATGGCTAGGAGGATGGAGGGAGGGAGAGAGAGAGAGAAAGATGGAAATGTGGAGGAGGGAGGAGGCAGAAAAGTGGGAGAGGAAGAATGGGAGAAAGTGGGAGGGTGAAGAGATGGAGGGAGAGAGAGAGAGAGAGAGAGAGAGGGGGGGGGGGAGGGATTTAAGATTTAAGATTTAGTTTTAATTCCATTTGTTACAGTGGATATTCTCTGTTGTGACATACTGTCTGTTTTATTTTGCCCAAATCCCCTGTGTGCAAGGAGTGGCCGGGGTTACCAGTCACTGGCCGGGAGAGATAGAGAGAGAGAGAGTCAGAGAGACAAATGTCTCTGAAATAGAAAGAGAAAGAAAGAACGCAAATGAAAGAAAATAATAAAACAAAGAAAGACCCCCCCAAAAAAAAAAAAAAAAAGATAACAAATACAATAATATATATTTTTTTTAAAAGCTAAAACAGCAGAGAGAACGAGGGCGCCTCCAGGTTAATGAGGCGTGTGATCCAAAACGGCCCCCTTTGTCTCCCGCCGAAGGAAATGGTGTGCGCTGGCGTGGCCGAGGGAGGCCGAGGGAGGCCGAGCAGATGGCGCCGAGGATCTGCTTCTGCTGCCGTCGGGGGGGGGGTGAAGGGGGAGGGAGAAGTGTGTTAGTGATGAGGCCGTAATGGTTGAGGGTTGTACTTATGTGCATGCTAACAATGTGTACACACACACACACACACACACACACACACACACACACACACACACACACACACACACACACACACACACACACACACACACATATATATATATATATATATATATATATATATATATATATATATATATATATACACACACATATATATATATATATATATATATATATATATATATACACACACACATATATATATATATATATATATATATATATATATATATATATATATATATATACACACACACACACACACACACATATATATATATATATATATATATATATATATATATATATATATATATACAAATATATATATATATGTGTGTGTGTGTGTGTGTGTGTGTGTGTTTATATAGATAGATGGATAGATAGATAGATATACATACATATACATAAGATATACATACATATATATATATATACATATATATATATATATATATGTGTGTGTGTGTGTGTGTGTGTGTGTGTGTGTGTGTGTGTGTGTTTATCTATCTATCTATCTACCTAAATATCTATATATGTATATATATAAATATATATGTATATATATATATATATATATGTGTGTGTGTGTGTGTGTGTGTGTGTGTGTGTGTGTGTGTGTGTGTGTGTGTGTGTGTTTATATATATTTACACTGTGTGTATGTGTGTATATATGTATACACACACACACACACACACACACACATACACACACACACACACACACACACACACACACACACATATATATATATATATATATATATATATATATATATATATATATTGTACAGTGTTTTTAGATTTTTTTTTTCATTCATTTTCTACCAGTGAATAAACTTTCGCGAATTACCCCATAAGGAACAGCTTTAAAACACGTCCAACATTTTACTTCCTCCCTTACAAAGTACAAAAAGCATCTTACAATCTACACAAGACGTAATCATGTTTTTGAAGACTTTTAATCCGGAAAATATGACGTTTCTTTTTACGCTGGACGCCAGATGTACGATGATTGCTTCTTCGCCATGGCTTGAGTTGCCATTTGATACCGTCTCAATTTTTTCCCGTTTTTCTTGTCTGTGAATTATTGCGTGTTTTGTTGTTGTTGTTGTGGTTTTATCGTTTTGTTGGAGGTCGTTTTGTCTTTACTTTTATGCTTGTGTTTTGTACAACAAGGAAATAAAGTTGGTTTGTTTTGTAAAGATCAGTTGATATTATGTTCTTTTTAATTTTATTTCTTAGCAGTGATATTATTATTACTGTTTACTTTTTGTCAGTGTTTCTGTAGATCATGATTTTTTACGCGTATTTGTTGATTCTCAGTGTATATCTGTTTTTTAATTCATACTATCATTGTTATTGTTATCATCATAATCATTATCATCATTATTAATATCAGCTGTTGGATTTTCACCATGTTTATCCTTATTTCCATTATTCATTATCCCTGTTATTCTTACCATTCCTGTTACCATTGTCTTTATTACTAATGTTATCAGTTTTGTTATTATTATGATTATTATTATCATTATCATCATTATCATTACTTTCGTTATTAACATTATTATCATTATTATTATTGTTATCATAACTGTTATCATTATTGTTATGATTACCATCACCAATATTATTGTTATTATAATTATTGTCATTATCATTATTATCATAATTATTATTATCATTATTATTATCATTATTATTATTATTGTTGTTGCTGTTGTTGTTATCATCATTATTATTATTATTACTATTATCATTATTGTCATTATTATTATTATCATTGCTATCATTATCATATTCATTACCGTTACTGTTGTAGTTGTTATTATCATTGTTATTATCATTATTATCTTTATCATTATTACCATCATTATCACTACTATCATCACCATAAGTACCACCATCATTAACATAATTATCACTATTTCAGTTATTGTTATCATCATCATTATCGTACAATATGACCCATTTAGAGTCATCTGTTACTTCAATATTTTTTAACTGAATTCTTCCCCATCTTTTTCCAAATGAATGAGTTGACAAAATCATCTCAATTGTATTCTAAAGCGAAGGACATTTCACACTTAACATGTCAAGGTAAGTGTGTTACCTTGAACTTAGCCTCTTCCCCGTCTCCCTCCCCTTCTCTCCTTTTTCTTTCTCTCTCTTTTGCCCTCTTTCTGTTTTTTTTTTCTCTCTCTCCTTTCTTCTTTCTCTCTCTTTTACCATTTTTTCTGTTTTTTTCTTTATTCTCCTTTCATCTTTCTCTCTCTTTTCCCCTTTTCTGTTTTTCTTTACTCTCCTTTCTTTTCTCTACCTTTTACCTTTTTCTGTTTTTTCTTTATTCTCCTTTCTTCTTTCTCTCACTTTTGCCTTTTTCGGTCTGTTCTTTAATTTCTTTAGGTTCTATCTGTTTCCTCTCTCCTGTTCTTCTATTTGCATCCTTTTCCTTTTTTCATTTTTCTTTTTCCACTTCTTTCACATTCTATTCTTTTTCTTCTCATCTTTCTTCTTCTTTCCTTCTCTCCTTGCCTTCCGGGCCCCTCCCTTCTCCCACTTCCCTTCCCCTTTCTCTTCTCCTTCTCCCTTTCTCTTGCCTCCCTCTCCTCTCTCCTTTTCCTTCCCTCCCTTCTTCTCTCCTCTATTCCTCCCTCCCTCCCTTCACCCTCCTCTCTTCTCCTTCTTCCCCTTCCCTTCTCCCCCTTCCCCCTCTCCTCTTCTTCTTCTCCCCCGTCCCCCTTCCCTCCCTCCCTTCTTCTCCCCGCCTCTACCTCTTCTCTCTCCCACCCCCCTCATTTATTCCCTCTCTCCCTTTTCTCCCTCCCTCTACTCCTTCTCCCCGATCTCTCCTCTACTCTTTCTCCCTCCCTTCTCCTCTTCTCCTTCTACCCCCATCCGCCCTCTCCCCCCAACTTCTACTCCTTCTCTCTCCCTCTCTTCCCCCCCTCATCTACTCCCTCTCTTCATTTTCCCTTTTCTCTTCTCCTTCTCCCGCTCCCTCCTCCCTTTTTGACCTATTAACCAACTCCCTTCTACAAAAGGCCTCTAAAAGTGCTGAGTCATCACCCTTTCACCCACTAAAGTCATCACAATTTTTTTTTCTTTTTTTTTATCTACGAGATTAAATCGACTGAATTATTATGGAGGGAAATTTGAATATCTTTTTGTGTTTATCTGTCTGTCTTTATTTTCTTTTTTATAATTCTCTAAGGCATTTTTCTTTTCGTTTTCTTTGTAAGTCTGTGTCTATTCATTCTTAATTTGTCGTTTGTCTTTCTCCTATTCTATATATGTCCCTCTTCATCTATCCATC
>NC_091586.1:17604846-17609846 GCF_042767895.1 Penaeus vannamei
TATATATATATATATATATATATGTGTGTAATCATTCATATCTATATGTATATGTGTGATATCATATATATAATAATAATGTGTGTATTAATAATATGTATGTAATTATTAATATGTGTGTGTGTGTGTGTGTGTGTGTGTGTGTGTGTGTGTGCGTGCGTGTGTTTATACTTATATATATTTTCAGGGGGGGGGGGGGTAGTTATTTTTTATCATATTGCCAATATTTTCATTATCATTAATGCTATTTTTGTGATTATCCTTACAATATTTGTTGTCATAACCACCACTCTGATTATCATTAGTTATTACGATTATGATTATCATCCTCCTAATTACTGTTATAATTAAAATTATTATTGCCATCAGTATCCTTATCAATACCATCATAATGATTATTGTGATAGTGATGCTACAAGTATTTTCATTTTTTGCCTAGTCATCAATTCTGCATTTACATCGCTTTGCATGTATATTCCTTATATATATATATATAAAGGTGTTTGAAGTCCTATTGCAAAAACAACATAGGAATAGTATAGCGGAAGTAACATCACAGCCTACCCCCCCCCCCCACACGCCCTGGAGAAAATGAGGAGAGAAAGACACTTTAAAAATCTTTTATTGCCCCATCATAAAAGATGAATATTCATGAGGAAAATATACTCAACCTTGTTGTAATGAGGACAAGATGCTATGTTTTTTCTTCTTTTCCTTCTTCTTTCGTTTTTCGTCTTTTTTTTTGTCATTCCTCTTTTTGTTGTCTGTTGTTTTTGTTTGACCTCTTGCTTTGTGTCTCTATTTTGTCTAATTTCCTTTTTATTGTCTTCTTTATCTTCGTTCCCTCTTTTTACGTCAACTTTGTTCCCTCCTTTCCTCTCTCTCTTCCTTCTTTTTATTTCTAGTTTGGTGTATCCTCCTTCTCTCTTTTTCCCATGGTCTCGCTTTTACCTTCTTCTGTCTCCCATATTCTCTTCCAATTAACCTATAGTTAGCTAAATCAACACGTGCGTTGACTTTATAATGCCGTATCAATATCTACTTTTTTTTTTTTTTTTAACGTGTTATCAGCTGGTTTAGAAATAGTAAGAGTCAGATTTAGACCATAGAAAATATGAAGAATGGAGATAACGCCATTTGGATAAAGAGAAGGAAAGAAAAGATAGATAGAGAGGATTAAAGAATGGGTAGATAGACAGAAGGAAAGAAAAGTCAGATAGAGAGAAGGAAAGAAAAGAGATAGTTGAGTATCGTACTATGAGCGTTGCTTAAGCAGAGACAAACGCTATGGAGCCTATTTTAGCACATCTTAGGAGACTGCAGATAGTACTTACCAAAACCATCAATGAGATATGAGGGATTTAGTTATAGGGACCTATCATTCGCTGCAAAATAACCAAGATGCCTATACCCTTTTCTTAGTCTTTACTTACGTTGTTCTATAAAGAAGAAAGGAAAAAAAGGAGAAGTAGAACACGAAGGAGGAAAGAGAAGTACAATAACTCAAAAAGTTAAAAAGGGGGGAAAACACATCATACGAAAAATAAAACACCAAGAAATAATCTAAAAAAAAGGGGGGGGGGGGGGAGCATAGAACATTGAACCTCATGAACGCATATAAACACAACGAGCATTTCATCCCGATAAAGCCATTGGCCGTTCTATAAAGACCTGCTTTAAAAGTTCTATATCGTCCACGTAACAATGTCTTGAGAATATCACTTGCTGCATATATTCATTCCATTATAGGTACTGGTCTTGTCTTCGATGTGATTAGTGATAAATTTATGTTCTTTAATATATACTTGATAAGACTATAAGGCAGTCCCCGAGGCGAGTGTAGATAAACTTTGACTGGCCGACCTCTTAAATCATTAGAAAATGCGTTTTTCCGTTGTTTTGTGGGGCGTGGACACCGCTACGTGAAATTAATATTTTTGATAAAATTTGATATAAGATTCTTCGTCGTTATACTATTTTTTTTTTTTTTTTTTTGTCCCTTATTCCTTATTCTCTTTTTCCCCCCATTCTCTTTCTCCTCCTAGTTCTCCTTCTCCGCCACTTCCTACTCCGACTCCTTCTTCTATTCCTCCTCCTTCTCCTCCTCCTCCACCTCCGCATCTTCCCCCCACCTTCGTCTTCTTCTTCTTCCTCTCCTGCTCCTCATTTTCTTCATCTACTTTTTCTTCTTCTTTCCCATTCTCTCCTCCTCCCTTCTTCTTCTTTTTTATTTCTCTTCTTCTTCTTCTCCTTCTCCTTTTCCTTCTTCTTCTTCTTCTTCTTCTTCTTCTCCTCCTCCCTCCTCCTCCTCCTCCTCCTCCTCCTCCTCCTCCTCCCTCCTCCTCCTCTCCCCCTCCTCCTCCCCCTCCCTCCTCCTCCCCTCCTCTTCTCCTCCTCCTCCTCCTCCTCCCTCTTCCTTCTCCCTCCTCCTCCTCCCCATTCCCCCTCCCCCTTTCCCCTCCCTCTCCCCCTTCTCCTCCCCCTCCCTTTCCTCCTCCTCCTCCTCCTCCCTCCTCCTCCCTCCTCCTCCTCCTCCCTCCACTCCTCCTCCTCCTCCTTCTCCTTCTCCTCCCCTCCTTCTCCTTCTCCCTCCTCCTCCTCCTCCTCTCCTCCTCCTCCTCCCTCCTCCTCCTCCTCCTCCTCCTCCTCCTCCTCCTCCACCTCCCTCCACCTCCACCTCCACCTCCCACCACCACCTCCTCCACCTCTACCACCCTCCTACACACCACCACCACCACCACCACCACAACCACCGCCACCGCCGCCGCCACCACCACCACCACCTCCTCCTCCTCCTCCTCCTCCTCTTGCTCCTCCTCCTCCTCCTCCTCCTCCTCCTCTTGTTCCTCCTCTTCCTCCTCCTCCCCCCCATCTCCCCTTCCTTCTTCTTTTCCTCCCTCTCCCCCTTCCCTCCTCCTCCTCCTCCTCCTCCATCTCCTCCCTCCACCCCCCACCCCCCCACCTCATCTTTGTTTATCCGAGCAGTAAATTATGTAAGTAGGTGAACCGACCACGTGTTGCGGTGCGGGGGTGGGGGAGGGAGGGGGAGGGAGGGAGGGGAGAGGAGGGAAAGAGGAGGGCAGTTCAGGGAAGCGAAGGAGAGGGAATAGGAGGGAAAACAAGGAAGCGAGGGAAAGACGCGAAATATGATAAGCACGGAGGGAGATCTATAGATGAGCAGATAAATAGAGAAACGAAGAAGGAAAGAGGGAAAGACAGATAGATAGATAGACAAACAGAGAGAATGAGAGAAAAGAAAGAGAGAGAGAGAGAAAGGGGGGGGAGAAAGAGAGAGAAAGATAAAAAGAAAAAATGAGAATTAGGTAAAGAGAGAATGAGAAAGACAGACAGACAGAAGAAAAGAGAGAAAAAAATAAAAGAAACAAACACGCAAAGATCAGAGTAGAAAAAACAAAAACAAAAACAAAGAAAGTTACAAACAAAAGACAAACGAAACAAAACCGAAAAATAAAAAATAAAATATCCCCCAAAACGGAGAAAGAGAATCAACCAACAAACCAATAATAAAACGAAAGCAATGCCCCCTAAACCGAAGAAAGCGAAACAGAAAGTAACAGCAAAGACAATGGAATAAAAGCAGGTTTAGAGAGAGAGAGAAGAATAGCCGCCAACCTCTCCGCTTTATTACGCAGACACAAACAACAGACTGTGAAATAGCGTAACAAAGGCAATGGAAATCGCCAGTGAAAGAGAGGGCAAGTAGAGAGAAAGGAATGAAGGGGTGGATAGAGAGAAGGGAAGAAAAAGGTAGAGAGAAGGAAAGGAAGGGTAGATAGAGAGGGCAGAAAAGGTAGATAGAGAAAAGGTAGAAGAGTGAAGGACAGAAAGGGTAGATAGAGAAAAGGACAGAAAAGGTATATAGAGGAAAGGACAGAAAAGGTAGATAGAAATAAGGAAACAAAGGTAGATAGAGAGAAGGAAAGGAAAGGTAGATAGAGAGAAGAAAAGAAAAAGGCAGATACAGAGAAGGGTAGAAAAGGAACGATAATGTAGATATAATGTAAGACAGAAAAGGTAGATAGAGAGAAGTCAAGAAAGGTAATTAGAGGGAAGGAAAGAAAAGGCAGATATAAAGAAAGGAAGAAAATATAGATAGAGAGTAGGACAGAAAGGTAAATAGAAGAAAGAAAATGTTCATATAAAGAAGGGCAGAAAAGGTAGATAGAAAGCAGAAAAGAAAAGGTAGATAGAGAAGAAAAGACTTTCGAGTTTATTGTCAAGTCGTTAGCATAAATTTCCATTCGAAAATATTCGGTCAAGATCCGAAATCAGATGATAAATGTAGTTAATTATCGAGATATCATTAGGCTCTAAGAATGCGGAAAGGTAAATTATTTTCAATAATTACGTTTTTTCTTCGATCTTTTAAAGATATATATCCGGTTTAAAGTAGATGTTTCAGTCGTAGGGAACAATTATTTGGTTAATTATTGTGATGAGAAGCTAATGGGAATGGTGATGGTGATAAGGATAATGGTGATAAGGAGGATAATGGTAATGGGGATAATGGTAATGAAGATAATGGTGATGATAATGAGGATAATGGTGATTGATGAGTATAATGGTGATGATGATGAGGAGGATTTAAGCAACAGCATGGTAAGAATAGAAAATTATATAAAATGGTTATGGAGAGACAAGTGGTAAAGAGGAGAGAAAAAGAAGAAGGAGAAGGGAGAGGAAGGGGAGGAGGAGAAAAAAGTACGAAGAAGAAGCTTAGAAGAAGAAGAGGAGGAGGAGGAGGAGAAGGAAGAAGTACGAAGAAGAAGCAGAAGAAGAAGAAGAAGAAGAAGAGGAGGAGGAGTAGGAGGATGAAGTACGAAGAAGAAGAGGAGGAAGAGGAGAAGGAAGAAGTACGAAGAAGAAGCAGAAGAAGAAGAAGAAGAAAGAAGGAGGAGGAGGAAGAAGAAGCGGAGGAGGAAGACAACAAAAAGAAAAAAGGCAAAAGAAGTAGAACACGAAGAAGGAAAGAGAATTAC
>NC_091586.1:17624846-17627346 GCF_042767895.1 Penaeus vannamei
GTGACATGTAACGGATAATTTGAGATTAAATGTCTTCTCTTTTTTCTCTCTCTCTCTTTTTTCTTCTTTTTTTTTTCTTTTTTTTTAATGTCAGAAGGAACCGTTGGGCAAGAGTGTGCAACCGTTGACCGCCATGTTGCCATATTGCGAAATGTGGGTTGGTGCAAATGCTATAGCTGGTGCACGTGGCAGAAATCCGTTTCCATGCATGAATAGGTGACATGCTATTAGATTCCTATTAATTTGCGAATAAGTATCATTATGTTGTGATTGATGAGATCGTAAAATTGTATCGATTAAAAGCTTGTATTAATTGATATGTTGATAATGACGTAAGCAAGGTAGATCAATATTGCAAAATTCTCGTAGGAAATGGAAAAAAACGGAGAATTTCGAGAATTTGTTTTTCTATTTTTGTGGAAGATTACTGAGTTTAGCGGGAATTTCTGCTACAGTTAGAAGGCGAAGGGGGGGGGGGGGAGAGAAAGAGCGATAGAGACAGAGACAAAGAGAGGGGGAGGAGGGGAGGGAGACAGACAGACTGACAGAGAGAGGGGAGAAGGGAGAGATAAAGAGAGGGGAAGGGAGGAAAGAGAGAGAGAGTGAAGGAAAAGAGATGTGCCAAGCAGATTAACAGTATTGATTATATCATACATTATCACTTTTTTATCATCATTATCATTATTATTAATATTATTGTTATTGTTAATACAGTTATAAACAGTAACATCAAGTAGCATCAAAATCATTATTATTGTTTTTATTGTAATTGTTGTTGTTATTACCGTAACGTCATGATCATAAAACAATAATTTTATAATTCACAAAAATCTTAGCAAATTAGATGAATGAAAATAAAAACAACTTAAGCCAAATATCAGAAAATTGCTCACAAGCGAAAGATGTAAAAATCTGAAGTAATTTTCCGGTTTAGAAAATGAGGAAATATGGAAGACAGGGAAACCGAAAGAAGTGGAGAGAAGGAAAGAAAGAATGATGAAGTGGAAGGGGAGGAGAAAAGGAATATGAAGAAGAAGGAGAAGGTAGGAAGAGATATAAGACGAAAAAGAGAAATCTGAGATTAAACATTATGAGAAGAGAATGAAGGGAAAATGTAAAAGGAATTCAAGAAACAAGAAAGAAAGAAGTTTGGGAGAAAGAACAAAAAAAAGAAGGAAAGGGAAAGAGGGAACAAGAAAAGATATCGATTGTGGATTTTAAACACACAAACAGAAGGAAAGAGAAGGGTGAAGTGAGAAACATAAAGAACCAGAAGAAGAAACAAATAAAGAGAGCGTCTGAGAAATACACAAAATGAGAAAGAGAGAGAGAGAGAGAGGAAGAGATGGAGAGACAGAGAGAAAGAGGAAGGGAGGGATGGAGGGAGAGAGAGAAAGAGAGATAGAGAGAGAGACGGAGACAGTGTCTACCACAGGCACAGAAAGAGATAGAGAGACTGAAACAAAGATAAGAGACAGACAAAGACAGACAGCGTAAGAGGAAATAAAGCGAGATAAAGAGAGTCAGGTAATAAGTAAGAGAGAGAGGATGCAGCTGTTCACGAAACCGGACGAAGAAAATGATCGAGTTCGTTACTTGGACATTTAAAGGGTAACATTTAAAGTTTGGCGGGAAACGGACAATTTTTAAACGGCTCAACCTTTAAACTTTTTTTCTTTTTCTTTTCTTTTGATATTTTTATTTTTTTGTTGTTGCCGTTGCAGTTGTCAATGAACATTTTCTCGTCTCCTTTGTATAGATACGTATATATATATATATATATATATATATATATATATATATATATATATATATATACATATACTATATTCTGTTAATATATCGGTCGAAATTCAAATTCTTTGTTCTTATTTCATCATTTACTTAACTTTTTTTCTATTTACAGAAACGAGTGCTTGGATATACATGAACTTCTGAAGATCCGTAAGTATAAGTATGTTCAACATCTTGACTTTTTCTCGTAGATGTAAATGCTTGGAATAATGATAGGACTTAAATGCCTACATCAGAATCTTCATTATTTTATTATTCTTATTCTGATTATTATCTTATTATATTCATTACAATTCTCATTATCATCATTGTTATTATTAGTATTATTTTTTTTACCTTTATTGTTATTATCATTATTATTATTAATATTATTGTTATTACTATCATGATTTTTATTATTATCATTATTATTATTATTATTACTATTATCATATTCATTATCATCACCACATCATCATCATCATCACCATTATAACTAAAGGTGATGATGATCCTTAACCCAAATTCCAAATATTTCCATCACCAACATCACACTCATCATAATTACTTTTGCATCACCATTCACTTCCTTGGAACCGAAATCTCACGCGCTGTTACCGACACCCGAGAGAACAAAGGCAGGGATTGCATGACATGACGCACTTGACTGACAAGAAACAATCATGACGAAAGAATCTGGAATGACACGGTGTCGAGCGGAGGGGCG
>NC_091586.1:17664846-17672346 GCF_042767895.1 Penaeus vannamei
ATAAAGCAAAGAAACCCACACACATCTACTTGTCTCGTGCAAACAGAAAGGAAGAAAGCCAGTGACTCACAGTAGGCGAAGAGCTGTGCAGATTCTGCCAATATATTCATTCGCGGTCTTCAATGTCGCGCACGCACGCACGAACACACGCACAGCTACGGGTGATTGGCTCCGGCGAGAGAGGAAAACGCGAGGCTCTCTGCAACACTTCTGTATTTTGTTCGCTGTATCTGTTTCATTCGCGGATCCACAGTGCAGGTGTGTCCGATGACTGGCGGAGATTGTGGAAGAAAGTGTGAGTGGTTGTGGACGAGTTGGAGGTGGAGGAGGAGGAGGAGGAGGAGGAGTAGGAGCATGAGGAGGAGGAGGAGGAGGGTACACGACCTCTCCTCCTCCTCCACCACCACCACCTCCTCCTCTTCTTCCTCCTCCTCCACTGCTGACGTCATCACCATTAACGCCATGTTACTGTTACCATTATTATTGCTTATTACCCAAGATACTCTTTCTGAAGCTACAAATGGTCCTTTTTATAGCTATCGTTACCCCAACTGTTCTTTAACCGCCACAAGTATTCGTTAATCTACCTTATCTCACACTACCATTATCAGCGAAACTTTACTTCTACCATAGTACCATTACCGGCCACATACCACTGTTGAAGTCTAATGCCACCCTTCTTTAAGAGTTTTAACGAATTCCACGTCTACAACCAAGCCACAAGTGACCCCTACCTCTTCCCCCCCAAAGCTAAATCTTCCTCCACCACATAACTACAACCTACAACACCCCCCTTTCCCCGCCCCCTCCCCTCCGCACTGCTCCCGGGCCGCATCGCTATGCTGACCTCACTCCAAAAGCCCAAAGTCCTCATGCTTCACGACGGCAAGTTGAGTGCGGTAGACTGCTCCCTCCTCTCTACCACTCCACCTTCACTACCACCACCCCACCCCGCCATGCCCCTGCTCCCCCTCCCCTCCCTCCCCAGTCCCCAATCGCTCCTGACCCTTCCCTCCGCCCCCTCCACCCCCCTCCCCAACCTCTCTCTCCCGCCGAGACCCGTCAGTACGTCCTGAGCTGTGAGGGAGGAAGGTTGTGTGAGTGTGCTGTGCCGCTGCCGCGTTCTCGTCCGGTCGCATTGGGAGTTCCTTCTCGGTCCGTTTTTTCTCTCTGGCCGATTCTCCTTTTATCTGGTTCTATTTAGCTCTTCCGACGTTCGGATTTTATATTAAGAAAAGAAAGGAAGAGCAGTGATAGAGAGAATCGGCTTGAAGAAGGTGATCTAGATGAGTTATTCGAATTCAAAGAGAAAAAAATAGAATCTCGCCGACGAATATACTACATAGCCTATGAAAACGACACCTCCCGTGCAAGGAATTTTCACCGCCGAAAAAATTATAAGTGAACACTGAAGGAAAAAAAAAATACAAGTGGTCAGCAACCAGGTGATCATCCTCCCCTCGAACATGATATACGCCGAGAAGGATCATATATAGTGCGCCCGAACGAAGGATATATTATATACTCCCGCAGCGACATCGACCATTCGAAAGGACGCGGAGATTTTTCGGACAGGGTAAGAATCTAACGGACTTTTTCTTGCGCTTCTATGGGCGGCGCTCCAGGGCGGGCCTGTGCATGTGTGTGGATGTGGATGCTGGGTGCTTGTGTGGGTATGGGTGTTGGATGCTTGTGTGTGTGAAAGTGGTTTAGATGAGGTTAGGTTGAGTGTGTGTTTGATTTTCTGTTTGGCTGTCTCTTTTTCTCTCTCTGTCTCTTCTCTCTCTCTTTGTATGTCCGTCTGTCTCTTCTCTCTCTGTGTCTGTCTGCCTGTCTCTCCTCTCTGTGTCTGTCTATTCTCTCTCTCTGTGTCTGTCTCTTCTCTCTGTGTGTCTGTCTATTCTCTCTCTGTGTGTCTGTCTCTTCTCTCTGTGTGTCTGTCTCTTCTCTCTCTGTGTCTGTCTCTTCTCTCTCTGTGTGTCTGTCTCTTCTCTCTCTGTGTCTGTCTCTTCTCTCTCTGTGTCTGTCTCTTCTCTCTCTGTGTCTGTCTCCTCTTTCTCTACGTGTCTCTCTCTTCTCTCTCTACGTGTCTGTCTCTTCTCTCTCTGTCTGTCTCCTCTTTCTCTACGTGTCTGTCTCTTCTCTCTCTGTGTCTGTTTCCTCTCTCTCTGTGTATGTCTCCTCTCTCTCTGTATGTCTCTTCTCTCTCTCTGTCTGTCTCTTCTCTCTGTGTCTGTCTCTTCTCTCTCTGTGTCTGTTTCCTCTCTCTTTGTGTATCTCTCTGTCTCTCTCTCTCTCTCTCTCTCTCTCTCTCTCTCTCTCTCTCTCTCTCTCTCTCTCTCTCTCTCTCTCTCTCTCTCTCTCTCTCTCTCTCTCTCTCTCTCTCTCTCTCTCTTTTATGTAGAGGAATATATTTACATTTATTTATAAGTTAAGAAGCGGTTATGTATCTACCGGTATACGTGGATGTGTGTATGTATCTGTATGTACGTATGCAAAACCTACACACCCCTGGCACACTTGAACACAGTATTCCAAAACCTTACACGGCTACCAAAGACAAAAAAAAAAGGAAAATGAAAGAAAAAAAATACAGATTTACAAGCCTCAATAATTCCAGAATAATACTTTTCGTGGAACTTGTTAAAATTCTCTCGCGTGTCGGCGATTTCGAAGTAGATGCGGCCTTATGGAAAATACGTTATACCCGGTGAAATAACACGGGAAGGAGAGCAAAGAGAATTATGTGTACAACGAGGGCGGGTGGGCGGTCGAGCGGGCACAATCGAAAGTGAAATTCTGTATCTAATTACAACTGATTCAGTGTCCTTTATACAATTTCCTTTATGCTGGATTAAAGTCATGGACACGCGGTATGAGAGGGAGGTTTTAGGTGTAATAAACTCGAGTTATGTAAAATATCTGAAGCACTAATGTGTCAAGGGAAGAAAAACGAGTTTGTGGAAACGGAATCGCTTCCTTGATGGCGGTTTTACGAGATGTTTCCATGACAACCAAAAGCGGGTCTTGACTGAGATGGAGATGAATAGGAAACAGTGGGATTTTTTTTCCTTCTCTCTTCTTGTTCGTCAGAATAGCGTGGGGATTGAACCTTTCGTGGAAGCTGTGTGTGTGTTTTGCTTCTTTGATTTTCCTGGAGTTTTGGATCTCTCTCTCTCTCTCTCTCTCTCTCTCTCTCTCTCTCTCTCTCTCTCTCTCTCTCTCTCTCTCTCTCTCTCTCTCTCTCTCTCTCTCTCTTTCTGCTCTCTCTTTCTCTCTCTCTCTCTCTCTCTCTCTCTCTCTCTCTCTCTCTCTCTCTCTCTCTCTCTCTCTCTCTCTCTCTCTCTCTCTCTCTCTCTACCTGTGTATCTATATCTATATCTATATATATATATATATATATATATATATATATATATATATATATAATATATATATATATATATATATATGCGCGCGCGCGTGTGTATAATTATACAATTATATTTCTCTCCACTCCCCCCCCCCCCCCCCACCCTTCCTCCCTCCCTCTCCATTTTCCCTCTTTCCTTCTCTCCCTCCATCCAACTTCTCCCTCCCTACCCCTTCTCAGCCCATCCCTTCTTCTCTCTCTCCCTCCTTCCTTTCCCCCAATTCTCTGCCTCTTGCCCTTCTCTTCCCCCTTTCGCCACGTGACTCAACACCGGCTGTGTCGTCATTGCCTTATTTCTTGTTACGTTTCTCATGCACTGTTGGCGTCTGCTGGTTGGGGTCATTTTCCTGGCTCTGTGTCTTGTTATTTATTCATTTTTCTTTTGTGTGTGTTTTTTGTTGTGTGTGCGTGTGTTTTTGTTTGTGTTAGTGTGTATGTTGTTTTTTTGCGTCTGGATATATGCATTATATCTTTTTATGTAGAGTTACTTTCTTGTCATTTATTTAGTTTTGTTAATATTTAATTGTTTTTATCTTTATCTGTTTTGTTGGTCTGTTGTTGATTTAATGTTTCTGAACTTGTTGTTTATGTCTTTATTAGTTTAACTTGTTGTGTTTATCGTCTATTCTTTTCTTCCCCCCGTTTCCTTTCTATTCATTCTGTTTGAGCACCTTTCCTTCGTCTTTCTTCTCTCTATTTCTCTTCATCCTGCTGTCGCTCCTCTTCGTACTCCTTCACCTCTCTCTCTCTCTCCCCTTCACCGCCACTTCCCCTTCCTCCTCATTCTTCCTCACTTCCACTATCTCCTTTGCATTTTCTACCTTCCTTTCACTTCCTTCTTCTCAACCTCTCCCGTGTTACTTTGTGTCTTCTCTTCCGTGTTTCTCCTCCTCTCTTTCTCCTCTTTCCTTCCTTCCATCTTCCTCCACGTTCTCCACCATCTCCCAACTTCCTCCTTTCCCTCTTCTTCCTCTCTCTTTCCCTCATTCTCTCTTTGACCCTCTGCCATCCCCTTCTCCTCCTCCTCCTCCCTTTCTTTTTCCTCATTCTCTCCACTTTCTCCTTCTTGCTCCCCCTTCTCTCCCTCTCACCATACTTTCCCTATTCCTCTTCCTCCTCCTCCCCTTCCCTTTCTCCCTCTCCCCTTTCTCCCCTCCCTTCTCCCCCTCTCCATCCCCTCTTCCTCCTCCCCTTCTTCATCCTCTCACCTTTCTCTCTCTTCCACCTCACTCCTTTCTCCCACCTCGCATCCCTTTCTCGCTCTCTTCCTCTTCTCCCCCCCTTCCCCCTCTTCATCCTCTCCCCTTTCTTTCTCTTCCTGCTCTCCCCTTTCTCTCTCTTCCTCCACACCCCTTTCTCCCTCTTGCTCTCCCCTTTCTCCCTCTTGCTCTCCCTTTCTCCCTCTTGCTCTCCTCTTGCTCTCCCCTTTCTCCCTCTTGCTCTCCCTTTCTCCCTCTTCATCCTCTCCCTCTTGCTCACCCCTTTCTCCCTCTTGCTCTCCCCTTTCTCCCTCTTCCTCCCCTCCCCCTGTCTCCCCCTCCCCGCCTTTCCTTCCAAGAAGCCGATAAAGCAGCAAATCCTTCACGAGAAGCGGGTCCTAAGCGAGCGCCAGTAACGGGATGACTGTAATATCACGTCACGTCAGCAGTCTAGTCGCAGGCACACCCCTCTCCCCCATTCTCCTCCCCCTCCTCTTGGCTCCTCCTCTCTCTCTCTCTTTCCTCACCTCTTGCTTGATCTCTTCTCCCTCTCTCCCCCTCTCCTTCCTTCTCCCCATCCCCTCTTGCATCCTCCTCCTCCTCCCTCTCTTTCCCTACTTTTTGCTTGCTCTCCTTCCCTCCCTCCCTCCCTCTCCTTCCTTTCCCGCTTCTCGCCTCCTCCCTCTCCTCCTTCCTTCTTCTCCCTCACTCCCTCCCTCTCTCCTCCCCGTTCAGAGATCGCCACCTTGCCCCGCCCTCCCTCGTGCCTGCGGTGCAACCCACCCCTGGGGACGTGTGATGAGGGAGGGGGGGGGGGAGACGGATAGATAGATGGACAGACACACAGACTGATAGATAGGTAAATAAATGTATGAATAGACGGATAAACAAACAGATAGATAGATAGATAGACAAACAGATAGATAGATAAATAGGTAGATAGATAGACAAACAGATAGATAGATAGACCGATAAATAGATAGATAGATAGACAAACAGATAGATAGATAGACCGATAAATAGGTAGATAGATAGACAAACAGATAAATAGATAGACCGATAAATAAGTAGGCAGACAGACAGATAGATAGACAGGCGCAGAGAGAGAGAGAAAGAGAGAGAGAGAGAGAGAGAGAGAGAGAGAGAGAGAGAGAGAGAGAGAGAGAGAGAGAGAGAGAGAGAGAGAGAGAGAGAGAGAGATGGACTAGTCAGCTTCCTCCCCCCACGGGCAGTTCTGAGAAGATTGGCCACACTAAAAGTATGAAGACTGCGAACTGTCTTTCCTCCTCTTCTCTTTCTTTCTCTCTCTCTCTCTCTCTCTCTCTCTCTCTCTCTCTCTCTCTCTCTCTCTCTCTCTCTCTCTCTCTCTCTCTCTCTCTCCCTCTCCTCCCCTCCCTCCCTCCCTCCCTCCCTCCCTCCCTCTCTCCTTCTCTCCCTCTCTCCCTCTCTCCCTCTCTCCCTCTCTCCCTCTCTCCCTTTCTCCTTCTCTCCCTCTCTCCCTCTCTTTCTTTCTCTCTTCCTCTATGACATATTATTCAATAGCCAGAACTCCGACAGACTTTAAATTTAAGACTTCTGTTTTTTTTGCGTACAAGTCTTCTGGCAATATCATAATTCGCAGGGTTGGGCTCTTCTGTCTGCGGACGTAACTAGGCGTGGCTGTCTGCTTTCTGTCTGCTGCTGTCCACATGTCTGGCAATCATTGTATGTCAGTTTATTAACCTTTACCCTCTTATGTCATCGTCTGCGTCATATACATTATACATGTATGTGGCTCACTTCAGGTTTTGGATGTGCGTTTGTCTGCCTTTCAGTCTGTCTTTTAATGAGGATGTATGTGACTAATTTGTTCTTCAGCTATTTTTTGTTTATTATGATTGGCTGTAGTGTTGTCCCGATGTTTGTTTGTTTGTTTTTGCGTATTGTGCAACTGGTCTTTTAGGTTGCTATGGATGGAACTTTATTATTTTATTATTCTGTTTTGCTATAGACGAGAAATGAGAGAAACCGAGACAAAAATGATAGACCGACAAAAACAGATAAAAGGACACGGATGAACAGAGAGAAATAAATATAGAGACCAAGAAATAGAATTAGCGAATCAGACAACCAGACAGATAGAAAGAGAGGAAATCCATACAGAGACAGACAGACAGACAGACAGACAAAAAGCACCATGAAAGGAGACTGACCAAGTGCAGGTGTGAGGGCGTGGCGGAGAGCATGGCCACTGGAGCATAGGATGTGAGGGAACCGTTCGGACGAAGAAGGGAAATGGGAGAGAGGTGAGGAAATTGAATGAAAGGGGAAAAGCCGCCGGGGAAAAATAGACAGAGGATGATAAATAAGGAGATAGGTGAATGATTTGATAAAATGGGGGTAAGGTGGCAGAGCGGGAAGAAAGGTATAAGAAATGGATTTTTTTATATTACGAAAAAAGAATAAGGAGGTAAAACGAAGAAAGGGAATGGGAAACGGATAGATAAATAAAAAATGGAAGAAAGACGTGGTCAAGATAATAAGTGAAAGCATAAAAATGGAATAATTAAGAAGACGAAATAGCAAACGAATAAGAAGGAGAAACAAACAAACAACAAATAAACCGAGAGGAAGAGGCGGCCAAACCACACCAAGATCCGTTGAACTTGACGCCAGCTTCGACATTTTTTTCTTTCTTTTTTTCTTAAAATCATCACCATAAATATTTTCACTGACACTTATCCCTCGGCATCTCTCGATATCCAAGAGCAATCAAGCAATCTTCATGGGCGTGGCCAGAGGGGTGAGATGGGCGTGGTCTCGTCGGTTACCTGGGCGGGGCGTGCACAGGTGTCCAAGGGCGTGGGGCTGACAGGGTGAAGGGACACGTGCGCACCTGTGGAAGTAGGT
>NC_091586.1:17684846-17694846 GCF_042767895.1 Penaeus vannamei
TAATCGTAGAAAAGTATACTGGTACTTTGCACTTGTATTCCTTCTCGTAGGTCTTCATAGGCTTTATCATTGTATGTGATTAGGACCATGTACTTTATTATTGTTCCATTATTAGTCCTAGCACGTGCATTGTTACTAGCATCACCTTTACTTACGAGTAGTGTTCCCTATCTCTGTACTAATTGTTATGCATCTGTTATATTTCTCCCCCCCCCCCCCCCCCCCCGGAAGCCCCGGAAGGTCTCGAAGCCCCTGATATCACGTGATCGCCGCTGACTCTCGCTCTCTTCCGCAGGTGATCGTCGCGCGGCAGAGGCGGTCACCGGGATGAGGCTCCGCCCATCGCTAGCCTGACGCCCCGCCCATCAAACTGCCACCCCGCCGACCCAGGCGAGGGCGGCGCCCACGGTATGGTGAAGCAGTGCCCACGCCCACGCCTGCGTTTCTAATGCCCCCTGGCCCCCGGGACGGCTCTATGCTCAAACACATGCTCACTGTGGCAGGAAGACCGGCACCCGCGGCCGCCCCGCCGAGGGGCACCTCCCATGGCACCGACACTCTGGAGGGGCGGCGCTCCCACGGGGGCGGGGCCGCGCCGGGGGCGGGCAGCGGCACCTTGCCGGGCGTGCACCACCACCACCACGGGCCGCAGCCGCCGCACGCGGGCTCGCCGGGCGCGCTCAGTGTGAAGGTGAACGGCGTGGCGGGCGGGCGCCATCCCCCGGCGCTCAACATGAGCTCCCTGTCGTCGTCGAAGCACTCGGTGGGCGGCAACTCGGGCTCCGTCAGCCCCGGCACCACCACCGTCACGCGCACCACGGGCCTCGACCAGTCGCGCGACCACTCGCACCTCACCGACCTGTCGCACATCTCGCACCTGTCGCCCATCCCGCCCGCGGACCTGTCCAAGGCCACCCTCGCCAGCAAGCGCTCGGCGGGGCTCATCCCGCGCTTCATCACGCTCACGCGCTCCACGGGCTCCCGCGGCGCGCTCACCTCGCTCGGCCTGCTGTGCCTCACCTCGCTCCTGCTGGCGCTGCTGGCGCTCACCTTCCTGGTGGAGCTCACGCCGCTGCCGCACGACGCCGACAGCGTGCAGGAGGTCACGCTGGCGCTCGCCGCCCTCACGCTCTCCCTCGACCTCAGCTGCCTCCTCATCTGCGCCGCGCAGTTCATCTTCGCCATCAAGCTCGCCAAGTCGCCCAGCGGCGAGGAGAGGTAAGTCGGCTCCCTCGGCCTCGGCGGCGGACACGTGGCGCGGCGCCCTCGGGTCCGCGCCGCCGCCGCCGCCGCCGCTGACCCACATATTATCCCTCCCCTACGGAGGGCACTTCCTCCCTCGCCTCAGCATCATCATCATCATCCTCTCGCCATTCCCCCTGCTGCCCTTCCTCCTCCTCCTCCTCCTCCTCCTCCTCCTCCTTCCCGTTACTCCTCCGGACGGGGCTCCGCGCCTTCCTGAGCGCAGGAGGCGCCCGAGAAGCGAGATGGAAGAGAGGAAGACGTCCAGTCGTCTTCAAGTAGCGGCCAATTTGTCTCAGGATCAGGTCTTCTTTTTTGGCTTTTTTCTAACCTCAAGAGTCGCGCATACTTTGGGCTCCAGCGGCTGGATTCCTCCTCCTCCTCCTCCTCCTCCTCCTTCACCTCCTCCGCCCTCTCAACGCCCTTTACGTTCCTTCTTCTTTTTGTTTTCATGTTCCGTTTCTTTTCCACTTCACTTCACATTCAAATTTCTTTCTCTGTTCCTGTCTTTTCGTATCCTTTTCGTTCTCTCTCAAATTTCCTTCATTTTATTTTTCTTCCGCCTTTTTTTTTCTTCCTCTATTCTTTTTCCTTCACTTCATTTTCCTCTTCTTGTCTTGTTATCGTCTTTCTCTTTCATTCCTAGTCTTCCTTCATCTCTTTGCCATAATTTTCCTTATAATCTTCTCTCCTTATCTCTCCTCTCCTTTCCCCTTCTTCCTCTCCTCTGCCTTTCCATCCCTTCCCCTTCATCGCGCTTCCCCCTTCCCATTTCTTCCCTCTTCTTCCTTTTCCCTCCTCTCCCATCCTCTTTCCTCCCCCTTTATCTTCCGTTCTTCACCCTTCCTCTTCTCTCTCTTCCTCTTTCCTACTCCCCCCTATACCATCCCTTCCCCCTCCTCTCTCCTCCTCCATTTCCCCCCCTTCCACCTCCCCTTCCATCCCTTTTTCCCCTTCCTCTTCCCTCCCCTCTCCGTCATCCCCCCTCCCCTTTCCTCATTTCTCTCTTCCTCTTCCCTTCTCCCTCTCCATCTTCCCCCTTTTTTCTCTCTCCCTCTCCCCCCTCCCTTTTTCTCCCTCTCCCCCTCCTCTCCTCTCCCTGCCCCCCTCCTCTCTTCTCCCTCCCCCCCCCCCTCCCTCTCCTCTCCATCCCGCCAAACACCGGCTAAAAACTCCCGCCATTTCCCGCACCTGCGATGGCGGGAACGGCTTCAGCTGCCCAGCGGCTGTGGCGGTTTTGGCGTAATTAGCTCTGTTATTGGTGTTCAACTGGCTGTTCTTATTGCTCTTTTGTAGATTTTATATCGTATAAGATTGTGTCACGAGAGTTTATCAGTGTAAAGAAGAACCGTTTAAAAAGGAGGAAACGTTTCTGCAAAAAATTGAGAGGGCGCGAAAAAAAAGTAAGTATGACGTCACATTTCTTCGATGGCGCGCCAAATGACAATGGCTTTGCGATTCGCAGGAACGCCTCAGCAACTATGCAAAAAGAAAGAAAGAAAAACAATCTGAACGTGACAAACCAATTCTCAAAGAGAAGAAAGAAGATATACTGAAAAAAGTGAATACATTTTAGCCCCAGACCGCCTTGCAAGTAGTCTGTCTGTCTCGAAGAGGTTGATTCCAGCGTCTCGTGGTTGCTAGCGGTGTCGGGGGGGAGGGCGAAGGGGGGGGAGGGCAGGTGGCAGGTGTAGGGGGATGGGAAGGGAGAAGGGAGAAGAGTGGGAGGCTGGAGGTTTCATCTCTTCCACCCTCCGCTCCTCCCTCCCCCCACCCCTGCCCCCGCCCCTGCCCCCACCCCTGCCCCTGCCCTGCCCGGTGCACGGTCAGCAATGCGGTAGTCATGGCTGGGTCTTCCACACCCTCCTGCCACCCCCTCCCCCCTCCCCGGCGGCCATGCTCTTCTCGCTTCCCTATCAAACTCGTGTGCTGTTGAAATCTCTTTTCTTATTTTTCTCAAATGAATCTGTTTATTCATTTATTCTGACTTACATATTGATCAAAGACTTAAATTCACAATATCGAAGTCGAGATTCAAAAACAGAGGCAAGTCCGTAATCTTCATTTGTTTTTAATAATGGATCTTACCTTGTATGGCAAACTCAGCATCCCGCAGAAAGCAGAGAAAAAAAGAGTTACATAATATCAAGAATAATCAACGGAAATGAAAAAAAGAAGGAAAAAAGACAAATGACAGACACAATATACTGACTCATTCATTAACTTCCATGATTTTTCCATTCACTCTTCACTGTTGTGTATTTACGTGTAAGAGATTTTGCGTTTGTGAGTGAATTATTATGGTTTAGTGAATTTCAAGCTTGTTCCTTTAATTGACGATACTTGTCAAATAGAATTATTTATATTTAACATTTAATTGCTTTCGTTATTGTTTTGTTTACATTTCGCTTTGCGTTCGTCATCGTTAATGAGATTTTTATTATTTTTATTCTTTTGTTCGTGTTAGCTATGGTGTTGTTGGTAATATAATTGTTGTTTTTTCTAATGAAATCAGAGAGTTGTATTAGTGGTGTTGTGATAGGCGTTGGTAGTCTGGTCCCACTTGTATTTCCTTCCTGGTAATAACAAGGATGCTACATTCTTAAACATCTGCTCATCTCACCCCGCCACCCATAAACACACACACACACACTCTCCTCCACACACATCCCGACACCTTCCCCTTTCCCCCCCCTCCCTTCTCCCCACACAAATCCTCCCCCCTTCCCACACACCAAACTACCTCCCTCCCCCTCCCCTTCTCTCTCCTTCTCCCCACCACCCCTACCTTCTCTCTCTCTCTCCCTCTTTTCTTTCTATCTTCCTCCTTTTCTCTCCCCCTCCTTCCTTCTCACCACCTCCCTTACCTTCTCTCTCTCTCTCCCCTCCTTCTCTCTCCCCCTCCCTCCTTCTCACCACCTCCCTTACCTTCTCTCTCTCTCTCCCTCCTTCTCTCTCCCCCTCCCTCCTTCTCACCACCTCCCCTACTCTCTCTCTCTCCCTCCTTCTCACCACCTCCCCTACCTTCTCTCTCTGTCTCCCTCCTTCTCTCTCCCCCTCCCTCCTTCTCACCACCTCCCCTACCATCTCTCTCTCTCTCCCTCCTTCTCTCTCCCCCTCCCTCCTTCTCACCACCTCCCCTACCCTCTCTCTCTCTCCCCCTCCCTCCTTCTCCCCTCCCCCTCCCTCCACACAGTGCTCTCTCGTGGCACACCGCTTTACATACCAGTGGTAGCGCCGTCGAAGAGGTCAGGAGTAACTGAAAGGGGTCCCCCGTCAGCCGACAAGAGCCCGGGGCCTTCGAACAGGTTGTCAGCCGAAGCTTAAGGTGCCTCCTGATCTGGCTGACACACCCTGGTTCATTCTTAGTGGGGAGGGAGGGAAGGGAGGCGGGGAGGGAGGGTGGGTGGAGATGGCTAGGTGGATAGGGCGGAGGGAGGAATATGAGAGAAAGAGACGAAGGAGGGTGGGAAAGAGAAATAGAGGGAGCGGGAAGGAGGAAGAAAGAAAGGGAGGGAGAGGGAAGTAGAGAGAGAGAAAGGGAGGGAGAGGGAAAGACAATAGAGTGAGAGGGCAAAAGAGGAGAGATAGTGAAACAAGGTGAGAGAGAGAGAAAGAGAATGGGGAGGGAATAGAGGGACGACGAAGATAGATAATTAAAGTAGGGAAAGATGAGAGTGAGGGAAGGAGGCCGGGTGAAGGAAGATAAGTTAGATAGATAGGGAAGGGGGAATTAGAGAAGGGGTTAGACTGATAAAGAGGGGAAGATTGGGAGAAAGGAAGGCAGACGATAGATGGATAGAGACCGATGAAAGGGGGAGAAAGAAAGAGATTTAGGGATGCTAGAAGAATAGATACTTGGTGAGAGAGAGGGAGAGAGACAGACAGACAGACAGACAGAGACAGAGACTGGAATAGAAATACAGACAGAGAGAGGGAGAAGAATACACAAAGACAAATAGGGAGAGAAGTAGATATTTATGTTCTTGAGGGAAAAGAACTAAAGGGAAAGAAACAAAAAAACAAAAGCTAAACTAGAATGAGAATGCATGATGTACGTGCGATAAAAAAATAAAGGAGAAAAAACAGTTATATAAATCTTCATAAGACAGGAAGTAATAAACAAAGACGAAATAGGTGTAGAGAGAGAGAGATAACAATTTTCAGTACCCGGTAGCTGTTTCGTTGTACTGGGAGCGGTCACCAGGTCACAAGATGCCAACAAGCTCTTGTGTGGCTCGGAACTGTGGTCTCTCACTGGTCATCTTGTCTCTCTGGCTCTCTCTGCTTGTCTCTTCTCTTTATCTCTCGGTCTCTCTCTCTCCCTCCCCCCCCCCCTCTCTCTCTCTCTCTCTCTCTCTCTCTCTCTCTCTCTCTCTCTCTCTCTCTCTCTCTCCTTCTCTCTCTCTCTCTCATCTCTCTCTCTCTCTCATCATCTATCTATCTCTATCTATCTATCTAGCCTATCTCTCTCTATCTCTATCTACCTATCTAGCCTCTCTCTCTCTCTCTCTCTCTCTCTCTCTCTCTCTCTCTCTCTCTCTCTCTCTCTCTCTCTCTCTCTCTCTCTCTCCCCCGCCCCCCCCCCTCTCTCTCTCTCTCTCTCTCTCTCTCTTTCTTTCTCTCTCTCTCTCTCTCTCTCTCTCTCTCTCTCTCTCTCTCTCTCTCTCTCTCTCTCTCTCCCCTCTCTCTCTCTCTCCTTCTCTCCTCCCTCTTTCTTTCAGTCTACTAATTTATAGGTCTCCTTTCTTATCTAACGTATATCTCTGCCTGTCTATCTATACATCTATCTATCGACTTATCAATATTTCTCTCTATCTACCCATCTACATTGCTCTCTACCTACCAACCCATCAACAATTCTCTACCTAGCTACCCATCAACATTTCTCTCTACCTACCAATCCACCTACATTTCTCTCTACCTATCTATCTATCTATGTATCTATCTATCTATTTATCTATCTGGGCCCAGTCTCTGCGTACAACCAGCTCCAGTGCCTCATAGTGTTATACCTCCTAATGGTCATACCAGCGATAAACAAGAGAGAGTCGGTCCGGTATAAAAGGTAACCGCTGTATAGAGGTCTTTGTAATTACTGAACATCGATTATGTTAATTATAACGACGTCATTATTGGTAATGATGGCCAAAAGATGCCTTATGGTTGTAGGCTTTTAGGAGACCCAGACCCATCCCCGGGCGAACACCGCGGGCCTATCGGAGGGACGGTGAAATAACCCTTTCGATTCTGGTGGGCTGTCTCGCTCCTCCCCCCCACCCCCCTACCCCTCTCTACCCCTCCCGCCCCCTTCCCGCAGGTGGTTTTGTCTGGGCTTCGCGTCGTTTGCTGGTTTTGTTTTTCTTTCTTACTTTCTTTTTTTGTGCTTTTTGGTTCATTATTATTTTTTTGCAGGGATATTTCGAAAGGTGTATATAGGCCTATGTAAATGTATTCGTGTGTATGTATGCATATATGCAAATACGTATGCATGTACTATGTATGTATATGGTTGTTCTTATTATCTTCGACATTTTTATTATTTTTATTTTACTTATTGTTGTTATTAGTATCAATTTGATTATTGCTGTTATTATTATTATATTTTCTTGTTATAACGATTATTATAGTATTTATTATTATGTTTATTGTTATCATTATACTCATTATTATTCTCAATACGAAGAGTAGTATCTTCCAGCCATTTTTTTCCTCTCCTGTTTGTCAACTTTTTTCTTTCATTTTTTTTCTCTTCTATTCTTCTTCCTCTTCCTGCTGCTGTTGCTCCTTCTCCTCCTCCTCTTTCTCTTCATCTGCTGATTCTTTCTCTCCTTAATCTGCTTCTTTATCATGTCATTCTTTTTTCTATTTTTTTCCATTTCTTTATCTTCTGCTTCTTTTCCATCCTCTTCTTCATCATCACTTTCTTCGCTGACTTCCTCTTCCTCTTCTTCACCTTCTTTTTCCTCTTTCCTACATTTACTGTTTTCCTTTCTTTATCATTATTTCATTTCTCCTTCCTCCTCCTTTTCTTTTTCATCACTTTCTTTTTTTCTTTTCTTCCCCCTCCCTCTCCTCCTCTTCTTCACCATCATCATCTTCCTCTCCTTCCTCCTCTTCTTCATGATCATCATCATCATATTCCTCTCCATTTTCTTTTTCTTCCTCCTCTGCATCATCATCATATTCTCCCTTTTCTTCCTCCTCCTCTTTTTCTTTTCCTTCTCTCTTACGCCAGCGACCGAACCGGCGGCGGGGTTCGGACATGAAGGTATGAGTAATAAACGATAAAATTCGTCTCATGTCTTCTGGAATCCACCAAGAATACCTTCCCCCCCTCCCCCTCCCCCTCCCCCCTCCACCTTCACCTCCTCCCTCCACCTTCACCTCCACCTTCAACTTCTCCTATCTCTATCCCCATTCCCCTCTCCTCCCCTTCCCTCTCTTCTTCTACATGTCTCCTCTCCCCTCTTCCACTAACCTGTCTTCTTCCACCCCCTCTTCTTCCCCTCTCCTCTTCCTCCTCTCCCCCCTCCCTCTCCCTCTCCTTTCTTCACCTCCCCCTATCTCACCTCTCCTCACCTTTCTTCACCTCCCCCTTCACCTCTCCTCTCCTTCTCTCCCTCTTCCACTAACCGTCTTCTTCCCCTCTCCTCTTCTCCTCCCCCTTCCCCTCTCTTCTTTCTTCCTCCCCCTTCCCCTCTCCTCTCCCTCTTTCTTCACTCTCCCCCTTCCCCTCTCTTCTTCCTCCCTCCCCCCTTCCCCTCTCCTCTCCTCTTTCTTCACCCTCCCCTTCACCTCTCCCTCTCCTTCTCCCCTCTTCCACTAAACGTCTTTCCTCCGCCCCTTCCTCCCTTCTAAACCTTCCCCTCCTTTTTTTCTCTTATTCTCCTATCTTCTCCCCTGATCTCTTAAGCCTCCTCCCTCTCTCCCTCCTTCCCCTCCTACTCTCTCTCTCCCACTCTCCGTCCTGCTGTTCCTCTCTCACCCACTCTCTCTACATCCCACTCCCCTTCCTCTCACAATTTCTCTCACTCTCCCTCTTGCTTTTCCTTTGCTATTCTCCTCCTTTTCTCCCTTATCCTCTCTCTATCTCCCTCTCCCCCTCTTACCTTTAACCCTCCCTCTCCCACCCTCCCCCTCCCACTCTTTGTCTCCCTCCTCCCCCTCCCTCGCCCTTACCCCTTCCCCACTCTTTCCTACTCTCCTTTTCTCCCATTCTCCTCCCTCACCCTCCTCCTCCTCCTCCTACTCTCCCTCTCTCACTCTCCCTTCACTGCTCTCCCCTCCCTCTTCCACCCCCTCTTTCTCCCTCCTCACCCTCTAACCCCCTTCAACCTCACCCCCCCCCCTCTCCTCCCTCTCCCCCATCGCAGCCCTACGGTCAGGTGGTTGACATTTGGGGCATTTTGGTGATGGGCTTCGATTGGGCGCGCGTGCTTGGGTCCCTCGCGGGCTGGGGGCGTGACTTGTGGGCGTGGGCGTGTTTGGGGTTGCCTGGTGTGTTATTTTCAATTGCTGGTTTCGTTTGTTTATATGTATATTTTGTATGAACATATATGAATATATATCTACATAGATAGATAGATAGATACGTACATATATGTATGTGAGTGTGTATGTGTGTGTGTATATATATATATATGTGTGTGTGTGTGTGTGTGTATACATATACATATATATACAATTATATACATATGCCCAAACCTACATACCCATCAAGGTACCGGAAATAGCATACGGAAAAAGCTAAAGACAAAAGACAGTCAATCAAAAGAGCAAAAAAAAAGGGGAAATGCGTAAAATAAGCAATTGTTTACCTCGCTCCATCGGCGTCGAAAAGTTGGTCGCATTGTTGTGGTTCGGCCGTTATTAACATTGTTCTCGCTGGGTACGTCGGGGCGATGAGGGGGGGAGGGGGAGAGGGGAGGGGGAGGGGGATGGGAGGGAGGGAGGGGAGGGGGGGATGGGGGGGGGAGGGGGAGGGGGGATGGGAGGGGAGGAAGGAAGGAAGGGAGGGAGAGGGGGGAGGGCTGGGAAAGGAAAGGGGAGGGAAGAAGGAAGGAGGGGAGAGAGGGGAGGGTGTGGTTGGGGGGAGAGAAAAGGGAGGGGACGGGAAAAGGAAGAAGGGAAGACGGAAGGAGGGAGAGGGAGGGAAAGGATGGGGAAGGAGAGAGAGAGAAACAACAAAAGAAAAAGAGAGAGCGCGAGAAGAAAGTAGTAGGGAAGGAGAGAGAGAGAGAGAGAGAGAGAGAGAGAGAGAGAGAGAGAGAGAGAGAAAGAGAGAGAGAGAGAGAGAGAACGAGTAACACCCCTCCGGCGATGGTGCCAAATGGGGCTTTGAAATGCCCCAGGAACTGTAGCGACGACCCCCCCCCCCTCCCACCCACCTCTTCCCCCGTGCACGACCTCCCGCCCTCCTAACCACCAACCCCCCTCCCCCCTCTCCCCATCTTCACCCCTTACTCCCCCCCTCCCCCCTCCCCCTTCCCTCCGTAACCTGCTGCTTTGCCCCCGCTTTTCCGCGACTTTTTCACTCCCTTTATTTTTTCCCTCTTTTTCAGTGGCAATATGTGCATATTTTTCCTTTTTTTTCCTTTTTTATATTTTTTTTACTATTTTCTTTTTTATTATTATTTTCACTATTTTCTTATTTTTTTATTTTTTTCCTCTGTCTCTCTCCCCCCCCCCCTCTCTCTCTCTCTCTCTCTCTCTCTCTCTCTCTCTCTCTCTCTCTCTCTCTCTCTCTCTCTCTCTC
>NC_091586.1:17698618-17703618 GCF_042767895.1 Penaeus vannamei
TTTTCATTTCCCTTTTTCTCCCTTCTCTCCATCTCCTTCCCTCTCTCTCTCTCTCTCTCTCTCTCTCTCTCTCTCTCTCTCTCTCTCTCTCTCTCTCTCTCTCTCTCTCTCTCTCTCTCTCTCTTTCTCTCTGTCTCCCTCTCCCGCTCCCTCTCCCTCTCCCTCTCCCTCTCCCTCTCCCTCTCCCTCTCCCTCTCCCTCTTTCTCTCTCTCTCTCTCCCTCTCCCTTCTCTTTTCACTCCTCTACTTCTCTCTTTTCCTTCTCCTTCATTTCTCCAATTCCTCCTCTCGTCTCCGCTTCCTTCATCACACCCAAGTGACTTCGAACAGAAAAAGAGCATCGCACTGCGCAGTGTCCTTCTCGAAGTCGCTCAGCCGCAAATATTCTTTTATTTCACTTTTTTTTCTCTGTTTATTCTTTGTCCTTTTTTTGGTTCTTGCGTTTTCCTGATGTTGATAGAGTTGTTAGGAGGTATTAGTCAAGTATTTTTTCCTTTGTGTGTGTGTGTGTGTAGACAAATAGGAATGATAAGTGTCTAAATCGTTTTATCATTTTTATTATTATTATTTCTATTATTATCATAATTATTATTTTTGTTATTTTCATTATTATGATTTTTCTTGTCTTAATAATTGATACTATAATAATCACTATGATAATAATGATAATAACAGTTATTACTATTATTATTATTATTATTACCATTATTATCATTACTGTTATATCTATGTACGTATGTATGTACATGAGTATTCTCGGTGTCTCCTTTCTGCCTGGTTGCTTCCGAGAGTCTAGCTCAGCCTCAGAGCCTGGCAGGAAGCTCTGTGGCGCCGTGACGTTCGCCCAATTGTTCTATGGGATTTTTTTTTTTTTTTTTTATACGAGTTAAGGTTTGTTTGATAATTGTTGGTGAGTTTTGTTCGAGATTTAATTTTCTTTTGTTACTCCTATTTTTTTCTCTTTCTGGCTCTCTCTCTCTCTTTCTATCTATTTGTCTATCTATCTATCTCGTAAATCACGACGGATGTTGTTACAGGACTAATGTAGTTTTTACTGTCAGGCCTACGATTATTCCTACAACTACTATGTTTGTATGTGTGTGTTTGTATGAGTGTGTGCGTGTAGGTGTGTCTGTGTGCGTAGAGGCAGTGTACACATTCCTTTGTTCATCAAATGGGGGGGAGAGGATTGTCCATCATTAACTCACGTTTCAGGGTATGAAGGATTATGAAGCATCTGAAGTGCCGTTTCCCCTCGTGAAGCCCCGCTGTAATCCTTCGCCTTGTATGAAAGTGAGGGGAGGGGGAGGGAGAATAGGGAAGGGGGAGGAAATGGGGGTGATTTTATATACAGAGGTTTATGGACAGAGAAAGAGAGAGGGGGGAGGGAGATAGTGGGGTAAGGGGGAGACAGAGAGGGGAAGGGAGAAAGGGTAGGATAGAGAGAGAAAGAAGGAAAAGAGGAAAGAGAGGGAGAGAGAGAGAGAGAGAAGGGAATGAGGAAAGAGAGGGAGAGAGAGCGAAGGAAAGGGAGAGACAGAAAGAGAGAGAGAGAGAGGGAGAAAGAGAGAAGAAAAGGTAGAGAGAAAGAGAAGGAAAAGAAGCATTTAGCCTCGCCTTTTTCTTCTCCGTTTTCCTCCTGCATTTTGCTCTCACTCGAAGCATGACATTCTCGCAAAGAGATGTCTTCTTACTTCATCAAGCGCGACATGCATGTGGTGTGTGCATGTGCGTGAATGTTTACAGTGTCCTCGCTCTCCCCCCACCCTCTCTCTCTCTCTCTCTCTCTCTCTCTCTCTCTCTCTCTCTCTCTCTCTCTCTCTCTCTCTCTCTCTCTCTCTCTCTCTCTCTCTCCCTCTTTCTATCTATCTATGTTTCTCTCTGTCCCTCCCTCCCTCCCTCCCTCCCTCCCTCCCTCTCCAAGCCCTATCCCCCTCTCTCTACATCTGTCCACGGCAACAAACAGTTGAAAATAAAGAAATAAAATCAAAGAAAACGGAAAATAAAGCACGCATTTCCTCCAAAAAGGCGTGATTTCAGCTCAAGGATTTGCTCCCTGACGTAGGAGGTCTCGGAGCGAGCGTCGGGGCGAGGAAGGGGAAGGGAATCGAACCGTTGGTGGAGAGCTGGAGGGGGAAGGGAAGAAGGGAAGAGAGGAAGAGAAAGAAATAAGGGACGGAGGAGGAGGAGAAGGGAGGATGGAGGAAGGGCGAGGGAGGAGGAGACGATTAGAAGGGAGGGGATAGGGGAGAAAGAGGAAGGGAGGAGACGAGAAGAAGGGAGGAAGGGCGAGAGTGGGGAAGAGAAAAGGAGGAGGAGGGGAGACAGTGGGGAAGAGAAAAGAAGGAGGAAGTGGGAGAGAAAGAGGAAGAGAGACAGCACAGAGAGAGAGACAAAGAATTAGTTCCCTTACAACCATATATATAGAAAAAAGAGAAGGCAACACAAATAACGCATAAACACAACCAAAACGAACAAACAGATATAACAATACACGCCCCACCCAGAAAGTCATCACACCCCAAAGCCCCAATAAAAGTGCACAGCGAGTTGTTCAGCTTCGGACCAGTGAACATTTGAACCTGATTCGAACACTGGCATCGGGACCCGAGACGAAAAACAACACCGTCTTTTAAGGCAAGTTATTGATAATATCACCCGGAGAGTTTATTGGGTTCAACCGCTGATTTCCGAACAGCAGTCGACCCGTGACCTCCAAACCAATTTATTCTTCTTGCTAAGTTCAAGTTTAAAAAACGATAATGATAAGGGAGGGAAGTTGTTTCATATTCGGGACGCAAAGGAACATGAGAAAGAAAACGGACTATTTTATATTCGAACTTTTGCCATATTCAGTATGAAAAAGATACATCAATTGTAATAATAAAAATCGTTTTACATTTTGAACACAAAGGAAACTAAAAACGATAACGATAACGATGTTTCCAAGATTTACATTTTGCTTTTCAAATCGTGTGTACCTGTGACGAAAGATATTGCAAAGAAAATGGGAATTTCTTTTCCCTCCTAAACTTGTATCAATGTCGCAAAACAGAAGAATCAAAGCTAAAAGGAAACACTTCTGATATATATACACACTCGTTCTTGCATGTCTCTTTCTCATCATCATCATTCTTAAAAGTTCTTGATTTGATTGTTACTTCTTGACAGACATTTACACCTGCGATATAACAACCAGGCTCCTCCAAGACAGTTTTATCATGGCCTTTGTGATTGTAAATGGAAAATACAAGTCGACGAGTAATGATAGAATTTAAAACTCTGCATTAAAGAAAGGCAGGAACCAAATCAAACAAAAAATGTACGTAAACACATGCATCAGGTGCTGCTGCGAACAGTAAGATGATATTTTGTTGTATGTTCGCGGGAAAAATAAATTCTGTGTTTACTTCGAGTTACGGTCTGTTTTCAGAATAGATATGTTTCCTCATTGTGTATTTTACGGTTTTATTTAACGCTTTATCATTGCTCTTAAATTAAGTAAATGATAAAGTTGTTTATAAACTTACTACGAAATCAGGTTTCGCTACCCGCTCCTGGACGTAAACAAGGCTCTCTCGTTACGTAAGCGAGCGCGGGCCTGAATGAACGCAAACAAACACACTCGTAAACAAACGCAGCCGTCTTGCCAATCTAGATTCCTTTGTTCATGTCAAGCCCTTTTATCTTCCTGATCACATTTTATGAACTCGCGGCCCGCCAGGGAATTTTCTTGAGAGGGAGCAAGTAATTAGTACGAATCAAGGCAGGGAGTTGGGGCTTGCTAACCTGTGATGTGAGAAATTGCGCGTGGACGAGAGCCTTGCGGAGATCGGGTGGCCGCCATTCCCATTTCCACGGTGTGTGTGTGTGTGTGTGTGTGTGTGTGTGTGTGTGTGTGTGTGTGTGTGTGTGTGTGTGTGTGTGTGTGTGTGTGTGTGTGTGTGTGTGTGTGTGTCCTCTCCCTCTTCCCTCCTCACCTCCCTTACCTAAAAAGAAATCAAGCTCTGAAGACACAAGGGTCAATCGAGGTCAGAAGGGGTCATCCGATAGCCGGGGTCAAGGGGTTGAACGGAAGGTAAGGAACCCGGTAAGTGCGAATATTTAGGTTGGAAGAGTGGTGTTGTGTTCAGCCTCGGGCCAGAGCTGTCTGTCTGTGAGCGAGCGGAGACCCTTTTCGCTTCTCTCTCTCTCTCTCTCTCTCTCTCTCTCTCTCTCTCTCTCTCTCTCTCTCTCTCTCTCTCTCTCTCTCTCTCTCTCTCTCTCTCTCTCTCTCTCTCTCTTCTAAAGTCCGCTGGATTTGATCGACATTTTTCGGTCTTATTTTACCCGTTTTTCATCCTGTTCGACGAGACTCATGCCCCTGGTTTTCCTGGAAATTGTTTTATGTTGTTTTATAGTTTTTTTTTTCTTCTATAGATTGTAGACGAGTGTTTCCTTGAAAACGTTTGGCGGTTCGGGTGCTGGTACGGTGGCTAGGGAGGGGGGGGGGACTTGTTGCGTCCTCGTGTCTTGGGCAAGGATGTTGACCTGCACACACGACGCGCGCACACGCGTAGACACGTATATGTATACATGTACACGTTCGAACGCATATACCAGTTCGCAGTTGCACACAAATACTCTCAAGATTGCAATTTTGTGCACACACACACACACACACACACACACACACACACACACACACACACACACACACACACACACACACACACACACACACACACACACACACACACACACACACACAGACTGCGGTAACAGCTGCCCATTTTCGCCACATCAGACCGGAAGTCTTGCAGCCCGCCTACTGCGTGAGGTGAAAAGACAAGAAAGATATAATAATAAAAATTATAGAAAAAAAGAAAGACGGAAACATGCGGACGGACTGACAACGATCTTCCGCAGCGTTCGTGTAAGTGAAGTCGGATTCCGCATTTCGTTAACCAAGAACGGATGTGGTGCAGGTTTTATGCCACTGTGGGTGATGGAAGACAATA
>NC_091586.1:17716118-17725037 GCF_042767895.1 Penaeus vannamei
TGTGCTATCCATAGAATAAAGAGAAAACCTTATAAATCTTATTCCGACACGTATTGCACTAAAAGGTCAGTCAGATTAGGGCTACTGTACTCCTCAGACACAAAAAAATCAAGAAGACTCGCAACTTCAGTCCTGTTTACTGGCTGCCTTGACCTTCCTCTCGAGCTGCTCTTCTTTAAAGGCCTGGTACACATAGCAGAATATCACAGCCTGGATCACCACAACTGCTGAGATTGCTGCGTAAATGTAGCTCTGGGGTGGCTGGACCCCATGCTCCTCCTCCACGTAGTTCTTGCTCAGGTAGTAGGTGGCAATGGGTAGAGTGAACATGGCGACGCTGTGGACAAAGAGCTTCAGGAGAACTTGGGCGGGAGTGGGAAGCTTCGGGAGTTTTTCCGTTTTCTTGCTTACTGTTGCTGGCTGGTCAGCCTTGGGGATAACACTGTCTGTGGTTGCCATCTTTGTTAGTTGTTCTGGAAAATATCAATTTCAATTAATGTCTCTTTTAGATGACCACACATTATTATTAATGTTTCATGTACACTCTTATTTAATGACTAAAATTAGACCATATGTCTAATAAATTTTATATTCTCAAATCATTAATTTTAAATAATAACTTGTTTCTTACATAACTGTAAAATATTTTGAAATAAAAATGGCAAATCTAAAATGATTATTGTATATTAAAAAAGTATTAAACAAAATATCAATAAGAAGTTTATGTAAAAATTTGTTCCTCTTTTTACATATAAAATTTCACAAAATGTAATGTGTGCCTTTTTTCTTAAATGACATAATTAAGTTTGCATTTGCAGAATTTCTAATTGAACACATGCCTGAATAGCATACAGATGCATAGTAGTCATAATCCCCTGCTGACAAAAGTTTTACTATACAAGTTATTTACTATATATATATATATATATATATATATATATATATATATATATATATATATATATATATATATATATAAAGTTATTCTTATAACTTTTACCTATTTGCTGTGAAACTGAGGAAAACTTCTAATTATAATTTTTATTTATCATTACTTTCATAAATATTATTATCATTATTACTATTATTACTTTGACTAATGTATTGCAATACATTAGTGAATACCCATGAAAATGCATTTTCTGAGTAAATGATTGTTTTAGAAGGATGTAGGTTGTTACAAAAAATGGCAATTCATGTGTGTCATTGTCCAGTGTCTAGCATGGTCACATATGGTATTGAAATTGGGATTTGGGGGCCTATCTAAGAGCCTAGGTTGGGAATACATCGTCAGAAGGCATTATCAGGAACTCGAGCACTATCTGGCACCATCTCTGACAGACCTGTACCTGTCCAGCATACATCCTGTACAAAAGTGAGAGTTCCCAATTACCCCAGTTACTTGAGCGCTTTGCAAGAGACAACGAAATTGAATATAACAATTGATATTTATGAAACAAGCACACATGTACAAACACGGATACCTGATATGTTATGTTCAGTATCTATTTGCTATATCAAGACTAAAATTCTCTTTGTCTTACACTATTGGCTCAAAGTAAATACATTTTTTTCATCACATAATAAATATGTTACCACCTTGTTTCTTCTACATTTTTTTTTTTTTGTGTGTGTGTGTATGACATATGACAGTAACTGTATGACATATAACAGTAATAAACTTCTGTGTCCTGGGTAACATTGTGTCTTGGGAAATTTTGGACAGGTTTGGCAGATTTCAGACTAATTTTGATATTCAGTGTTGTGGATGCTGTATCGTTGTTTTTAAAATCTAAAATCTAGGAAGTAACTTTAAATGATGCTACCATACTAATGTAATAAATCTTATAAATATAGATTTTAACTGTGTAATGTTTTCACAATATCTAGACCCTTCAGATAACATCAGCTTGGGACTAAGATCATATTCCGAGACACTTGGGACACCTTAGATGGCGAGCCAGACCAGTTTTTCTGGTCTAAGGTGTTCTAAGTGTCTCTGAATACGAGTGCAATCACCATGGCATTCCCACCTTCAGCATACCACCAAAGCCCAACAAACTTCCAGCACTTACATCTGAGAAGAAAAGACTAGGTTCTTGTTTGTAGACCATAAGGGTCTACAAACTAGAATATACATAGTGGAGGTCTGTTATCCTTTTGCCAAAGCTTTTATCACTTGTGTCACTGCAGCTTGAAGTTTTATATACACATTTGTTGGTTTAATCTCATTTCCTTCAGATTGTCTAGACCTAACAGTGTTGTTTTGTATGTTGTTTTAAGGGCATTACTTTAGTTTTCCTCTATCTCTAAGCAGTCTTCATTTCAAGATTGAACCTTGAAACTGCTCAGATCCATATTCATCTTATTTTACAGTATATACCTATAAAAAAATATATTTCTTTAAGTAAACATCTTTTACATTAAAACAATTCAAAGATACAGACTATTTTCACATCATCATCCTGGCTGAATGCCATCTAAACACACTTAAAACTTGCTGAATTATCAATAAGTGAAGAGGCCATGCTATTCTGCACTAGACTAGTGATATAGAAGTCTTCTAAACATTTATCAAGCATTTCACACTAACAACAAAGTTTCCAGTCTACAAGGAATGGATACCAAAATCAGGTGAAAAGTAATACAGGCTAACAAAGGCGATCATGCCATTCTAGAGGCAGGTCATAATTAACGAAGCCATTCAACAGGCAGGTCACAATGGACTATGCTACAGGTAGTTTACAGGGTCACTTATAGGTTTATGATGGTTAATGGTTAATGGTTGAAACAGATAAATGTGATAGACATCAAAGGTCATATAGCACTATGGTATAGTATTGTGGCAAAAGGGGTAAAAATAAGTAAACAATTATGATAAAATGTATTAGCTGTCAAAGTTTATAGTGTTGTAGGATAGTATGAAATAGGGAAAAGGGTAAGAAAAGGGTGCAAATGAAGTAAATCGGAGATTAGTAAAGGAAAAGGTTAAGGGCATAGGGTGTGGATGAAATGGAGTGTATCTATGGCTGGGGTAGCAATAGGAACATTGCTTATGATAAACCAGCAAAAGAGTTATTATGAGACAATAAACGGGTTTGAGAAGTAGCAGAAGAAAACGAGGAATTGGATAAGGGGACTGGGGAAGGTGATGAAGTATCAGAAAGAATATCAGGAGACAAGAGATTCGAAAGACACTGGTGGGACAAAAGAGATTCACATGAGCATCCAGATGGGAGAGGTAAGGATTATGGGGAATGAATAGGGAATGGTGCACATGGAGAAAAAGAGGATGGGGTGTGATGGGGATGGATATTGACAAATACTTTGAATGTAGAGGGAATAGGAATACAGGGATTGGAGAAGAGTACTGTCAGAATAATGGGCTGTGTGGGTAAGGGTTAGGCCATTAATCAAGGGAATACCATACCCATCGCTTTCAAATGCTGAAACAAAGTCATCCTTTCACCCTTTCAGCATGGCTCTCACACCTTAGAAATTGGATAGAAGAAGGGGATGAAGAAAGAGACGGAAAAGAAAGGGTGGGAAGAAAAGACCATGCAAAATTAGTTGAGGCGAGGGCTGAGGCCCAAGGTAGGGGTGATCCCTTACCTTGGGCCTCAGTGTCCATCTCCTCATCCCCACCTTCCATGACAACAACAAGCAAGATATTGGGGAGGTATAGCATTATAAGGAGCAATTCTATCATTTACTCTGCCAAAATCTATTCTTTGATATCATTTGCTAATAAACCTAAATTCACAAATTAATTTCATCTAAAATGTAGTTTTGATAACAATCCCTCTTAAATTGCCCAAAATCACAGATCCAAATGTTAATCCCCCCAAAAAAAATCATGCAAAGCCTTGGTGAATCATCAGTTTGGCTGATACCGTCATTGTGTCTAATGTACAGTCAACTAAAATTCCCGTTACATATAATGACAGAGAAACTGTGTCACTGTTATCACTACTGTGGTAAAAGATCTGAATGAGATGCCCGAGCCCAGACTTCAGAGTTGATTTGATTTAACAATAATCAAATGTTTACCTTTGTGTATATAAATTGAATATAAAATTGCTATATCAATAATAGTTCTGCAAAATTTAAGCAAATTGTAAATGGTTACTGAAGATATTACAGACATCTTCATCTGAAATCTGGGCTCTATCTTTATATTCACATGCTATGCAGTAATAGTGGTATAAATGATTGATAGACAGTTTAAATGAACCCAAAAACTGGACAGTAACTGGCATCTCATATGTGACACTTGTGTTTTTGGTTTACGCCCTGTGTCAGCCGAGGCGGGCTCTCACTGCCTGAAAAATATGGCATTTTTCACTGAAATATACTCATCATGAGATACTGGATAAGAGTAAAAGAAAGATATAGATAGAGAGAGTGAATGAATGAAATAGAACAAGTTACAATATGTTGTAAAAGGTTTGGAGAGGAGTCTGAGGCAGATAGAGTACTTCTGCAATGTCATCAAAGCTTCTCACATACTTCCCAAAACTTATATCTGTGGCAAGGAAGAAATACGTTATGGATAGATGTTGCTCAAACTAGTCATCTTATCAATTTCAACTTTGAACTTCATCATAAGCTTTGAAAAAATGATACTCATTTCTCAACTCTGTCCATAATCTTTATGAGGGATCTGGTCAGGTTTGCATCCTATATAGCTGAAGGTTCCTGAGTTTGTCAATTGGTCCCAGTGTGTTGACCAAGTAGGCCTTCCTTTGTAGGTCACATGTTACAGAGTTGGACTTCCTGACTTAAAGCGTTTTAAGCAGGGAAAGTTCTTGCCTGAAATCTCAAGCGTTTTTCTTGCTAACTCAAGCATTTCGCTTGCTTTCTCAAGCGACCTCCGTAGATGGCTTGACTTACGCTTGCTAAGTCAAGCGGTGTACCGTCACCATGGCAACGGCGTCGTTCGCGTACCGTACTGGTCACGATCCTTCGAATGCGGCCGTTGGCCAGGAACTCCGCTTAATATCTTATCAGATAAATAATTTTTTCACGGTATCTGATTCTGTAATTTTCTTAAAATCATATTCAAAGAAATTGAAATTAACTGAAAACGAAAGGAGATAATGGAAATTATGGGAATAAAAAGTTTTACTGCTGAATAATAAATTATTATAAGACGAACAATATTCCTCTTATTGGTAAACTTCTCGTCTTTCTAAATCGAGAATATATCTGCTATTTTATGAAATAAAGAATATTTCAAGTGAAAAAGTCTGAGAAGTTCTAGCAACATTCTTCTGTTGATATTATATTCGATGGTTTGTTATATTTAACCTCATAAAATATAATAAAATCTATGGGAATGGGTAGGCCTATATTCTAATCCAGGGATATTCATTTGTTTTGATAACGCGCCAGAATGAAAGGGCTGTCAATCGGTGTGTCATTGTTTTAGAGGCACTTTATATGAATATAGGAGAAAATATAGCGCTTTGTTAAGATGTTTGGGTAAATTTATTTACTTCTTTGCCATCTTGATGCGGCGTTAGCTTGTCAGTTGTTTTGAATTGCGCGCTCAAACTGTTACCAACCGCAGGTGAAATAAACTCCACCCTCGACTTGTGCATAAGTTATCTCTTTCCGAGATTGTTGGTGGGAATATTGCTTTTAAAACCCAAGTATGCATATTCGTGTGTTATTTTGATATTTATATGCTCATCAAGGACTGTTCTGATTTGTACTTTATAAAAAGACATTTCCATGTGTCTGGCATCACTGAAGAGGGCCTGCCTGCCTTGGAAAGCGTTTTAAGCAGGGAACGGTACATCGCTTGGCAAGAATTCTTGCCAAGCGCTCCCCTGCTTAAAACGCTTTTAGATAAAGTTTGACTGAATTGTGGAAAGCTTTCCTGACCTTACATCCAAAAATAAAAATAATGTGACTAGGGTTCCATCTGCTCTCAAAATTAGGTTTGGTAAATATAGTGCAATGACTGACAAAATTATCAAAATATTTTGCTCAAGGATGATAACATTTCAGCTAGGCAATATATCACCTTTTGAAAATCCTAAGACAACACAGAGGAGATTAATAAAGCATTCCAAGGAAAACTGTAAATATTTTTCATTTCAAAACTCAAAGAAATGATAACTGGACATTACTGGGAGGGAGGCTGACTTTGTAGTAAAGGCTGACCTGATCATATGAGATAATTAGAGAGAAAAATTCACATAATGGTCATTAAGAATATATAAAATAATAACTTGGGTAAAAGGAAAAAAAATCTGAATTAAGCAAGGCCTTAATCACTTATCAAGTCAATTGATTAATATGCGATGCAATGTCATATCTCCTTGCTTCATGCTCTGGCAACAGATATCAAAATTGTGCTACATATGCAAGATGCCCAACTTAATTGTATGCTTGGCTTGGGTATAATTGGAAATGATGCCTAACATCAAAACTGAAGGATGTGACTTTGCTATTCAAGAGAACATAACATTCTAAGAAACTTTCTTTCATAAACTAATAACACAGGTAATGGAGACACTGTAAAATTCATAATATCAAGGAGCTCCATAATGCATACCCTTCCAAATGAGACTAAATTGGATAATACAATGCAAATCCCACACTGAATGTTACAGATGACATATACGTGGGATATCAAACTGGATAATACAGTCCAAAAATCTGACATTGAATCAAATGCGACAATTAGAACTGTAGTTGACTGTGATAGGACACAAGACACCAACAACAAGTATTTCAAAGTTAATAACAATTGTACAAGATGATCATATTATAATAGAGGCTGGACCCATGGAAAGGCAGATGAGATTCCATTATGGAAATAATAAAAAGGAATAGAGTCTTATTATGTGAAAGCTTTGCAGACCTTTGGCAAGACCCAGACTGTAAAGTTTTCGTATGCACGTAGAAGCCTGGTTTTGACACTAAAAAAATTGGGCAGAAAAATAATCTGGTAATTGTTACCAATAGCAACTAAAAAAATAAAAAATAAATAAATAAAAAATAAAAAAATAAAAAAATAAAAAAATAAAACAAAAGAAGAAGAAGAAGAAGAAGAAGAAGAAGAAGAAGAAGAAGAAGAAAAAGAAGAAGAAGAAGAAGAAGAAGAAGAAGAAGAAGAAGAAGAAGAAGAAGAAGAAGAAGAAGAAGAAGAAGAAGAAGAAGGAGAAGAAGAAGAAGGAGAAGAAGAAGGAGAAGAAGAAGAAGGAGAAGAAGAAGAAGAAGAAGAAAAGGTTTTCAGCAGGAAATCCAATGATTTCATCAATTCTTGGTATTGTTTCTTCTGCGTATGAATCGTCGAGGAGATTGAGTACCATTTCTCCATCAACAACCTTGATTTGATAGTTCTGATAGCTGGGGAGGGCATGAAGTATATCTGGCAAATTATAGGGTAAAACAGGCTTAGATCAAAATAAGAGAGAAAAAACTGTGTAAAACCAGCACAAAAAATGCTTGAAATCAGCCAATGAAACTCTACGGACATACCTGCCATCTCCGAAATTCTATGGACCAATGCGACAAAATTTTAAAACCTCTATGGGAATCCAACCCATCTTCCGATAAAATCTACAGGAATTCACACATTCCAAGCCTCCCTAAAAACTGTACTGACCTATAAACCAACCTAATCTAACAATTTAAGTTGCCATAACTGGGTATACCTTTCAGGCATTGCCCAAGAGAAGGATTGATGGGGGCTCTGTCCCTCAGCACCCCCTGGGAAACATTCTTTTCACCTCAACTTTCGTTCATTTCTTTCTACAGTCTGGATTGTTTCTTTTGTAATCACTTTTTTGGGGCACTTGATGGGCTCAGATATCAAACTGGTATGGTTACTAGTCTATTTCTTCTTAAGAATAACCCAGAATCAAAGCAACACTGGAAATGTAACATTTCTCACTGTAATATAACAACATTAATAAAAGACTTGAATAGCATAAATGTGTAACAGCAGACACTGACAATTAGCAAAATATTATTCTGACAAGTGCATAGTAACACATGAACTACTCGAGATATCCCAGTAATGAGTTATATGGTCAGTGTTTTGTTTTTCCTGGCAAGGTAAACAAGATGAGCGACTTAAACTGAGCAGTGATATGCAGGGGATATTTTAATCATTTAACAGTGAATATTAAGCCGCTGCAGCTTAAACTATGATGTTTTTGACTATTTCTTATGCTCTATAAGATGGTCAGAGTCTATTCCCCTTTACATCTACACATTGCTATAAGTAAACTATACCAATCAATTTTAACAAAGTCGTCGCTGCAAACAATAGAGAAGCGATTTTCAATTCACAAAGCAGAGACTTGCCTTACAATCCCATATTTGATAGAAATGCTATTGTTGTCACTCCAGAAGAATGTGTTATTGAAAATGTGTTAACATGAAGTAAAAAATAGGTGTGAAAAGCAAACATGGCAAAGATCTCCATTGTACACAGAAGCAAAGAGCACAAGCCTCCATAATAATCACGCCGGTAACCTAGTGAACTGGTAGAAAATCTGCGCAGAAATAAGCCGCAGAAATAATTTTTCCCAGACGGAAAACAAGGCAGGAATTCTTGTGCAGGGAATGCGTTCCCCACGCAGACTATAGCCCCCCTGCCTGGAATGGGGTTGTTTACAGAACTGAGAATCTGCATCACAAACATATTTGCCTTGGTTTCATTTTGCTAATATATAAGTAAGGATTTTGCAGAACAGGCAGGGGGTTCCCCTGAAAATTACTGTTAGGTATTTCCCACAGCTTCGTCTAGGTAGTGTCAAAGAGATCCAGTAATTGTTTATTTGGCTTGTTTGTTTTTAAGCAGGCTCAGTATCTGCCCGAAATCGGTAATTGTTCAGAATACTTTTAATTGACAAATCACAATGATAGTAATATCAATGAAATCCTCTCACCCTCTGC
>NC_091586.1:17725537-17730537 GCF_042767895.1 Penaeus vannamei
TGGGGTGGGGAGAAGGGTATAGACGGGGGAAGAGGGAGGAGGGGAGAGATTGGGGTGACTATGGGAGAAGGGTGTGGCTCGGGAGAGGGAGGTGGTTGCAGAGAGTGTGGGAAAGGAGTAGGGTTGGGGAGAGTTGGGGATGGGGAGAATGTGGAAGAGAGAGGCTGGAGAGTGTGGAGAGAAAGAGGCTGTAGAGGCTGGGGAGAGTGGAGAGAGAGAGGCTGGGGAGAGTGGGAGAGAGAGAGAGGGTTGGGAGGAGAGGGAGAGAGAGAGGAGGCTGGGAGAGAGTGGGAGAGAGAGAGGCTGGGGAGAGTGGGAGAGAGAGAGGCTGGGGAGAGTGGGAGAGAGAGGGGCTGGGGAGAGTGGGAGAGAGAGGGGCTGGGGAGAGTGGGAGAGGGGCGGGGTTCAAGAGAGTGGGGCGGGGTGAGGAGGGGGCGTTAAGCAGCCATGAGTAGGTCTGCTTGAACGACATGAAGTTTACACGTTGTATTCCCGCCTTGCGCCTAAAGATGATGTGGTGGGTGTGCGGACCGTCCCCGCTCTCGTCGTTTGGTTTGTTTTCTGTTTCTCTTTCCTTTTTCCTCTCTTCCTCTCCTCTTTCTCTTTCTCCTGCCCTTTTTTCTTTTTCTTTACTTTTCTTTTCTGTTAGTTTCTCTTTCCTCTTTCCTCTCTTCCTCTCCTCTTTCTCCTGCCCTTTTTTCTTTTTCTTTACTTTTCTTTTCTGTTAGTTTCTCTTTCCTTTTTCGTCTCTTTCTCTCCTCTTTCTCTTTCTCCTGCTCTTTTTTTTCTTTTACTTTTCTTTTCTGTTAGTTTCTCTTTCCTTGTTCGTCTCTTTCTCTCCTCTTTCTCTTTCTCCTGCTCTTTTTTTTTCTTTTTCCTTTATTCTCTGTTATTTTCCTTTCTTTTCATTTTTCTCTTATTTTCTCTTCTCTTACTCGTCTCCCTCTCTCTTTCATCATCAGATATGGACAGGCCCTGTAAACTCTATAATGGACTGTCTCGGAGGCAGCAGCTAACACGGGCCGGGCTACGCATAGGATATCAGTTCGCCATATACTATGTACTGACTGTAGTTTGGAGGAGGAAAAAAATTCGCATCACCACTGCAAAATATTGCATGAAAACTGCATCCTGCCGATCAAATATCAGTGTCCAGAGAATGACATGTATTGATTATATTGATTTGATTATAGATATTGGTCTTTTTTATATGATAAGCGATTTAAAAAGAAAATAATAACAGATCAGATGATAGGTGAATTATGAAAGTTTGATGACACGGCTTTCAGGTATGTATGACTAATTAGGACTGATAGTCCTCTGCTTGAATAGAAGCACAATATTCTCTCTCTCTCTCTCTCTCTCTCTCTCTATCTCTCTCTCTCTCTCTCTCTCTCTCTCTCTCTCTCTCTCTCTCTCCTCTCCTCTCCTCTCCTCTCCTCTCCTCTCCCTCTCCTCTCCACTCTCCTCTCCTCTCCTCTCCTCTCCTCTCCTCTCCTCTCCTCTCCCTCTCCCTCTCGCCTCTATTTTTTCCTCCTCTCTCTCATCTGTTTTTTTTCTTCTCCTCTCTTTCTCTCTCATTTTCCTTTATCCTGGTTGTTTCCGGTTTTTCATTTGGTTGATTGTCCTATTCTCATTTCTCGTATTATTTTCAACTCCTACTTTTATTTTATTTTTGTCCATAAAACAGCCAGAGACAGACAAGACAGGTCGGTAAACAAATGGGAAGGCAGACAGTGACAGACATAGGCAGACAGGCAAACATGCAGGCAGGCAGGCAAGCAGGCAGGCAAACAGGTAGGCAAACAGGCAGGCAAGCAAGCAGGCAGGCAGGCAGACAGGTAGGCAAACAGGCAGACAGATAGGCAAGCAGGCAGGCAGACAGACAGACAGTCAGGCAGGCATGCTGGCAGGCAAGCAGGCAGACAGCAAGCAGGCAGCAGGCAAGCAGGCAGCAGGCAGGCAAGCAGGCAGGCTGGCTGGCGGGCAGGCGGGCAGGCAGGCTGGCAGGCAAGCAGGCAGGTAAGCAGGCAGGCGGGCAGGCAGCAGGCAGGCTGGCAGGCGGGCAGGCAGACAGCAGGCAGGCAGGCGGGCAGGCAGCAGGCAGGCAGCAGGCAGGCAGGCAGCAGGCAGGCAGGCAGGCAGGCAGGCAGGCAAGCAGGCAGGCGGGCAGGCAGCAGGCAGGCAGGCAGGCGGGCAGGCAGGCAGGCAGCAGGCAGGCAGGCAGGCAGCAGGCAGGCAGGCAGGCAGGCAGGCAGCAGGCAGGCAGCAAGCAGGCGGGCAGGCAGCAGGCAGGCAGGCAGGCAGGCAGACAGGCAGGCAGGCGGGCAGGCAGCAGGCAGACAGGCAGGCGGGCAGGCAGCAGGCAGGCAGGCAGGCGGGCAGGCAGCAGGCAGGCAGGCAGGCAGGCAAGCAGCAGGCAGGCAGCAGGCAGGCAGGCAGCAGGCAGGCAGGCAGGCAGGCAGCAGGCAGGCAGCAGGCAGGCAGGCAGGCAGGCAGCAGGCAGGCAGGCAGGCAGGCAGCAGGCAGGCAGCAGGCAGGGAGGCGGGCAGGCAGGCAGGCAGGCAGCAGGCAGGCAGGCAGCAGGCAGGCAGGCAGCAGGCAGGCAGGCAGGCGGGCAGGCAGCAGGCAGGCAGGCAGGCGGGCAGGCAGCAGGCAGGCAGGCAGGCGGGCAGGCAGACAGGCAGCAGGCAGGCAGGCAGGCGGGCAGGCAGCAGGCAGGCAGGCAGGCGGGCAGGCAGGCGGGCAGGCAGGCGGGCAGGCAGGCAGGCAGGCAGGCAGGCAGGCAGCAGGCAGGCAGGCAGCAGGCAGGCAGGCAGCAGGCAGGCAGCAGGCAGGCAGGCAGCAGGCAGGCAGGCAGGCAGGCAGCAGGCAGGCAGGCAGCAGGCAGGCATATGACACAAATACACAAACATATAGACAGACGACGGACTAACACAAGCATAACAGACAGGTAGACTGATCGATCACCACCTGGAGAACAAAAGATCGTTCAGCTCGTCATGGGTTCGGAGGGTATGCCGACAAGAGAACGTGAACGAACGAACGAACGAACGAGTGATGGAACAAGTGAACGAACGAACAGATGAAAGATCGAACAAACAATTGAACGAAGAAGGGAACTAACCACAGAAGTGAACGGACGAACGAACGAGTTGAATGAATGAGCGGACGAACGAACGAACGAACAAACGAACGAACGAGTGAACGGACAAACAAAAGACCGAACAAGGGAACGGACGAGAGAACGTAACCGGACGAACGAAAGACGAACAAACAGACAAACAAGCGAACGAACGGACAGGCGAACGGGCGAACGAGCCCACGGGCGTAGGCCTTGTACCGCGCCCTGAAGATGGTCTGCATAAAATTAGGCTTTCACGCGGGTGGAAGTGGGGTAGGGGGGAGGGGGAGGGGGTGGAATGAGGAGAGGGAGGGGACATGGGGTAGGGGGAGGGGATGAATGGGGAGAAAGAGGGGAGAGGGTAGTGAATGGGTAGAGAGGGAGGGGGATGAATGGGAGAGAGGGGGGAGAGGGGTGATTGGGGAGAGAGGGGAGAGGGGTGATTAGGGAGAGAGGGGAGAGGGTTGAATGGGGAGAGAAGGGTGAATGGGGAGAGAGGGGAGGGGGTAAATGGGAAGAGATGGGGAGATGAGAGGAAGGGAAGGGATCCTTTTTGCCTCTTCATCTATTCAGTTTGCGTGTGCGTGCGTGTGTTTACATGTATGTGCTTCAGTGAAAGAAAGGAAAAGGGGAGAGAGAAAAAAAAAATTATGGAGATCACACCCACTCTAAAAAAAGGAAAAAAATGTCCATCAGATGCTCTCGTCTCAACCGCGTTTTAAAAGTACATGACGCAACTCCTCCCTTTCTATTATCTTTCTCGCCTTACTTTCTCATTTACACACTGACCCAACTCAATCACACACACACACACACACACACACACACACACACACACACACACACACACACACACACACACACACACACACACACACACACACACACACACACACACACACACACACACACACACACACGTACGCATTTACGCACTTTTACACACGCACGCAAACAAGCAACAACCCTTGCGCACCGTGGCCGTCGTCCTCGCGCGCCCGCTCCGGTCACACTGGCGGCGAGAAGGCGCGTGCGAGCGAGCGTCCGCGCGGGAAGATACCTTTCTCGGTTGAATAGAAAGTTTCCAGGGCTTACTTGTAGTCAGAACAACAGAAAAGCATCTATAAGGGAAAAGAGTTAATGATTTACTCAGAGAACAATTTGTATAGTTAGGGCACGCTGACGGACCAGCTTCTACTAGATTCTACCAGATTTTACCCGCTCCCGGCCGCTCCCGCCCACGCCTGCTCGCTCGCGCCCACTCGCTGTCAGGGATGGCGCGGGCGGAGGGCGTCGTGAGCCGCGACTCGGCATCTGAACTCTTCTGCAGGGCGAGGTGGGGGTGACTTGGGATTGTTCGCGGTTCGGGGATTGCAAGGCCTAGGGGGTAAGGTTAATGGGGTAGGGGAAGGGAGGGAGAGGGAGGAGGGGGAAGGGGGAAGGGTAGGGAAGAGGGAAGGAAGGAGAGAGTTAGGGGGAAATGGGGCAGGGAAAGGAGGAGGGAGGGGTGGGGCATTGGGGGTAGGGAAAGGGAGGGGGGGAGGGGAGGGGGAAAATGGGGGTGGAGCAAAGGAGGGTGAGGGAGTAAAGGTTAAGGGAAGGGAGGGGGAGAGGGGGGAAATAGGATTGGGTAAGGGAGGGGGAGGGAGAGGGGGAAATGGGATAAGGCATTGGGTAGATCAAGGGAGGAGGGCGGGAAGGAAATGGGGTAGGATAAGAGAGGATAATGGAGTCCAAGGGAGAGACGAAAAGTGGTGGTGTAGGTCTTTGGTGGAGATTTCCATGTCCTTCCTGTTTTTGGAATGTCTGTTGCTTAGTGCTGTCGCCATTGCTTTTTACATTCAATAGGTTTATTCGATTGAATATATTGATGGGT
>NC_091586.1:17735537-17743037 GCF_042767895.1 Penaeus vannamei
GGAAGGAGGGAGGGCAAGGAAGGAAGGGGAGAGAGGGTAAAAAGGAAGGGAGGCAGGGCAAATGTGGGGGAGGGTAAAAAAGGAAGGAAGAGGAAGGAGGGAGGGCGAAATGGGAAGGAGGGTAAAAAGAAAGGGAGTGGAATGGAAGGGAAGGAGGGATAAGAGGGGGTAGGAGGGAGGGAAAGGTGAGTTGTTGGAGGGAAGGAAAGAAAAAGTAAAAGGGAAAGAAAGGAGGGGCTGGTGGGAGGGAGGGAAGGAGTGGAAGGAGGGGGGAAGGGGTGAAAGAGAGTGGGAAAGATTGAAGAAGGAAAGGGAGGGAGAAGAGGAAGACACTGAATAGTGATTAAATGTAAGCAGTGTTATTCTTGGTGCGAGCTGTATATGGAATAATGAACAGTTGACCACGTTGCACATGTACAAACACATATATATATACATACACGTGTGTGTGTGTGTGTGTATGTGCGTGCGTGCGTGCGTGCGTGCGTGCGTGCGTGCGTGCGTGCGTGTGTGCGTGCGTGCGTGCGTGCGTGCGTGCGTGCGTGCGTGTGTGTGTGTGTGTGTGTGTGTGTGTGTGTGTGTGTGTGTGTGTGTGTGTGTGTGTGTGTGTGTGTGTGTGTGTGTGTGTGTGTGTCTGTGTCTGTGTCTGTGTCTGTGTCTGTGTCTGTATGTGTAATGTGTATGTGTATGTGTATGTGTATGTGTATGTGTATGTGTATGTGTATGTGTATGTGTATGTGTCTGTATGTGCATGTGCATGTGCATGTGCATGTGTATGTGTATGTGTATGTGTATGTGTATGTGTATGTGTGTGTGTGTGTGTGTGTGTGTGTGTGTGTGTGTGTGTGTGTGTGTGTGTGTGTGTGTGTGTGTGTGTGTGTGTGTGTTAACACACACACACATATATAATCATATAAATACATACAGATAGGCAGAGACTGAAAAATGGAGGATCAAACAAGCAAGAAGTAGAGTGTGCAGAATGAGAGAAGAAAGAGCGAAAGAGAAAGAGAAAACTCAAAGGCATAATTATACATGTATAAGTATTCGTGCTTGTGCGCATGCGCCGCTGCGGCCGGGAAACCAGTGTCTCCAGACCCCGCCCATGCGAACCGGAGCTCATATATAATCATTAGTGTTAAATTCATCTGAACATTAAAACCATGCCCCCCTCCTCGAGAGCAACAGGTGAGCGGAAGGCAGGTAGAAGGAGGGAGGGAGGGAGGGGGCGAGGGGAGTGCGACGGGGTCGAAGCGTAATCACGTCCCCCCCCCTCCCCCTCCCATCTCGCCTCGCCTCCCTTCCCCAGCACCCTTCCCTCTCCTGCTCCCCACCTCCCCCTCCGCTCCTTCCCTCACGCGTGTGAGTATTACGCGAGGCTCAGCCATTCAGTTGTATTCGCGACGCCCTTGCGTTCGGACGCGTTGCTGCGTGTGTGTGGGTGTGTCCGCGCGTTCTCACGTTTTGGATTCTTGTGTCGTGAGGATTTTCGAAGATCTTTGAAGATTTATGGACTAGAAATACGCGCTTTTATGCGGCTCTGTTCGTGACTGTTAATTAATTTGCGTATTCGTTTATTATTATAAGTGTTTCATTTTTATTCGACATTGTCGGACGCATCTTCGAGGACAAGATGAGGTGAGTGGAGGACGAGAGACTGAGGAAGGAATCTGATATCCAGTGTGGTCTTTGGAGAGAGAGAGAGAGAGAGAGAGAGAGAGAGAGAGAGAGAGAGAGAGAGAGAGAGAGAGAGAGAGAGAGAGAGAGAGAGAGAGAGAGAGAGAGAGAGAGAAAGAAAGGCATGGCCGAGTGTATCCTTGCGTGTGTCGTCTTTCTGTCGTTTTCATCCTCGTGCCCCCCCTCCCCCCCAAAAAAAAAAAAAAAAAAAAACATAATTGAGAAATCGGAGAGGCTTAGTATCTAATACCAATCTTTTCTTCCGCATTATGGAGAAGGAAATTGGTAGGCTACCCACTCGTCCATTCGGATGCTTGCCAAACGATCAATTGCAGAGCTTGCGAAATCCGTATCCAAGACAACTAGACCGAGGGAGGCTGGCAGAGCAGGCGAGCGCAGGAGCAGAGGGAGGGGGGGGGAGAGGGGGAGGGAATGGGAGGGAGAAGGAGAGGGAGAAGGGGAGGGAATGGGAGGGAGAGGGAGAGGGAGAGTTAGAGGGGAGGGAGAGGGAGAGATAGAGGAGAGCACAGGAGCAGAGGGAGAGGGAGGGGAATGGGAAGGAGGGAGAGGAGAGAGTTAGGAGTTAGAGAGATTAGAGGGGAGGAGGAGAGGGAGAGGTAGAGGCGAGCAGAGGGGAGAAGGGGAGGGAATGGGAGGGAGAAAGTTAGAGGGGAGGGAGAGGGAGATAGTAGGAGGCGAGCACAGGAGCAGAAAGGGAGAGGGAGAGGGGAGAGGGAGAGGGGAGGGAGGGAAGAGTGGGAGAGGAAGAAAGGAAAGAGAGGGAGGAGAAAGAAAGGAAGAGGAAGAAAGGAAAGAAAGGAAAGAGGAAAGAGGAAGAAGGAAGAGTGAAGAGGGAGAGGAGAGGGAGAGAAGGAGAGGAAGGAGAGGGAGAGGAGAGAAAGGAAGGAAAGAGAGGGAGAGGGAGAGGGAGAGGAAGAGGAGAGAGGAAGAGGGAAGGAGGAAGAGGAAGAGGAAGAGGAAGAGGAAAGAGGGAAAGAGGGAGAGGGAGAGGGAGAGGGAGAGGGAGAGGGAGAGGGAGAGGGAGAGGAGAGGAGGGAGAGAGAGGAGAGGAGAGGAGAGGGAGAGGGAGAGGGAGAGAGGAGAGAGAGAGAGAGAGAGAGAGAGAGAGAGAGAGAGAGAGAGAGAGAGAGAGAGAGAGAGAGAGAGAGAGAGAGAGAGAGAGAGAGAGAGAGAGAGAGAGAGAGAGAGAGAGAGAGAGAGAGAGGGAGAAGGAGAAGGAGAGGGAGGGAAATAGGGAGGGTAGGTAAGTGTGTGTGTGAGTTAGAGGGAGAGGGAGAAGGAGAGAGAGAGAGAGGAGAGGAAGGAGAGGAGGGGTAGACGGAGGGTAGGTAAATGTAAGTATGAGTGTGTGTGTGTGTGTGTGTGTGCGTGTGTGTGTGTGTGTGTGTGTGTGTGTGTGTGTGTGTGTGTGTGTGTGTGTGTGTGTGTGTGTGTGTGTGTGCGTGCGTGCGTGTGTGTGTTAGAGGGAGAGGGAGAGGGAGAGGGACAGAGACTGACAGAGATAGAGGTAGGGAGAGAGAGAGTAAGGGAGCAGGAGAGAATGCCGGGGATGCTGTAGAGTGCGCAGGAGGGCGTTGGCGGCCGAGGGTGCTGCTGTTATTTTGCTTTGTTGTGCTCGTTGCTCGCCGTTGCTCGTTTCGGCGCGGCGGGAGTTTTGCAGCTTTGTAGTAGATATGCTCAGCAACACACATACGCATACACACATATGGATACGCACATGCACACGCACATGCACACAGGCGCACGCACGTAACTCGCACAGGCGTAAGCACGCAACACATGCAACACACACGCAAAACACACACACACACACACACACACACACACACACACACACACACACACACACACACACACACACACACACACACACACACACACACACACACACACACAAAATTCTAAAAATTATTTTAGTATTTATTTTTATTTTTATGGTTTCTTTGTTCGTGTTCATTGTAAAGTGTAGCTTTGTTTAGTAACAATAACTGCACTTGTTTACGGGTCATAGTTTTGTTCAGGGGATTGTCATAATTATGAGAAGCATTGTTCTCTTTTTCATTTTCAGCTCCTTCCCCGCCCTTCCACTCACTCACTCACTCATTCACTCACTAAGATTATTCTCTCAGTCAGTCACTCAGTTTATTCTCTCAGTCAGTCAGTCAGTCAGTCACTCATTCAGATTATTCTCTCAGTCAGTCACCTACTCAATCACTCAGTCACTCACTCATTCAAATTATTCTTTCTGTCAGTCAGTCACTCACTGACACTCGCTCAGATTATTCTCTTCACTCATTCACTGACTCTGCTCACAACTCACAGTTGCGCCATCTTTTATTCGATTTAATTTTCTTCCGACTCACGGCTGGCAATTGCAGCGGCGGCGCGTAAATGATACAGATTTCATTGTCACGGACCGGTTGTGCAGACGCGGGCGGGCGCAGGCAGGCACGCAGGCACGCACGCACGCCCATCTGCTCCTCCTCCTCCTCCTCTGTCTTCCCCGTCCCGTTTCCTCTTCTCCTTTTCCCCTTCCCCCTTTCTTTCTTCTTTTCCCTCTGTCTCCCCATTTTCTCTATTCTGTTCTTCCTCTTCCACGTTTTCCTCACCCGGTCTTTCATCCCTTTCGTTATTTTTTCCCTTCCCTTTTCTTCTTCTTTTCCATCTCTCCGGCTCTCTCCCCTGTCCTCCCATTTCCTTCCCTTCTCTTCCCTTCCCCTTCTTTCCTCTTCCTTCCCAACCTTCCCTTTCCTTCTCTCCCTTCCCTTTTCCTTCCCTTTCCTTCTCCTCTCTTCTATTCTATTTTATTCTCTTCTCTTCTCTTCTCTTCTCTTCTTCTTCTTCTTCTCTTCTCTTCTTCTTCTTCTTCTTCTTCTTCTTCTTCTTCTCTTCTCTTCTCCTCTCCTCTCCTCTCCTCTCCTCTCCTCTCCTCTCCTCTCCTCTTCTCTTCTCTTCTCTTCTCTTCTCTTCTCTTCTCTCCTCTCCTCTCCTCTCCTCTCCTCTCCTCTGCTCTCTTCTCCTCTCCTCTCCTCTCCTCTTCTCTTCTCTTCTCTTCTCTTCTCTTCTCCCCCCCCCACCCCGTCTTTACTTCCAACCCGAGGAGACGTGACTCTAGTCCAACTTCCTCAATTGCAAGTTGAAAGAAGGCTGATCTAAGGTTTCATTGGGAGGATGTGGAGGGAGGGGTGAAGGAAGGGGAGGAGGGGAGGAAAGGGAGGGGAGGGGAGGAGAGAAAAGGGGAGAAAAGGGAAGAGGAGGGGAGGGGATGAGAAGGGAAGGGAAGGGAAAGGAAGGGAAGGGAAGGGGAGGGAAGGGGGGAAGAGAATAGAAGGGAAGGGGGAGAAGGGGAGGGAAGGGAAGGTAATGTTCGTAATGTTGACAGGGAAAGGGAAGAGAAGGAAAGGGTTGAGATACAAGGAAATGCAGAGAAAGGATGTGTAGTAAGTAGTAAACACACTGAAACAGAAGTACAACCGCAGTGTGTGTGACCCCCACTCTGAGACACGTAAATGTTGAATTCAGGAAGAGACGCAGCTCAACGGATTGCAAGCCGTGTTGAGTCATAGGCATGCAGACGGCCGGTTAGGAATGCAAGGAAGGGGCGACCCAGACGGATAAATGGGCTAATAGATACAACAAACGGATGGCAAGGGAGACAGACGTAGAGAGAAACAGAGGGGGGGAAAAAGAAGTGGAGGTAAACCGACAGACAAAAATAGGTAGAGTGGGAGTAAAGATACATATACGGATAGAATTGGCAGAGACGGAGGTAGAGGTTATGAGAAACAGAGATTGAGAAGTAAATACAGGAGTGGACCGACAGACAAGAAATACAGACGGAAATAGACCGACAAAGAAGAAGAAGAAGAAGAAGAAGAAGAAGAAACAGAGCGGGGACAAAGTAAACGGTAGTGTCGAGAGCGCCACGCGCGTTAGTAAGCAGAAAATCAGGTATTGCACAGTATGTGTCCGTCGTGAGGCTTGACGCAAGCAAAGGCTGGGAGAGTCTGGTCAAAAGGTGAGGGGGAGGAGAAGGAGGAGAAGGAGGAGGAGGAAGAGAGGAGAGGAGCGGAGACAAGGGAGGAGGGTAAGGAGAGGGAGAGGTGGAAGGGAGGAGCGGAGGGGAAGGAGGAAGGGAAGAGGGAAGGAGGGTGACAGGAGAAGAGGAGGGGAGGGATAGGGAGGTACGAAGATGAGATTGAATGAAATTGGAAAGGAAAGGAAAAAAAATGGTGGAAATGAAAAATAATAGGGTATTTCTAATGTTAGGCCGGTTGGCTGTATATGTAGCAGCATCCATAGCCATTTGTTTCGTCGTGTCCATTTGTATAAACCTATGTGGTTAGTGCAGTCTTGTTATATATGTCTGTCTATCTGTCTGTCTCTCTTATGGCCTCTATTTAGTTATTTATAATGCTGGCTAACCTGCTGTCTTTCAGTCAGTCTGGCTATCTGTCTATCTGTCTAACTATCCATTTGTATATCTACAGTATAGTATATGTCAACTATTTATATTACATTCTTATCCGTCTGCACTTGTTTATTCGTCTGTCCTCCTGTCCCACCGTTTTATAGTTAATCCTGTTATGCTGAACAAGATGAAAGTCTTCTTTAGCCTTGTAGTTTTTTCTACTTTTCTTTCGTTGTCGCTTTGGCCTTTAGCAAGTTTATCGTATGTCCATCTGTATTCATTTATTTGTTTAAAGTTTTTGTCATTATTTTTTATCATTATTTTCTCTCATCTTCCCTTCCTCGCTCTCTTCTGTACTCCTGTCTTTTCTTCTTTCCTTCCCTCCTTCCTTTCTTCCTCTCTTCCTTTGTTCTTCCCTCCCTCCCTCCCTCCTTCCCTCCCTCCTTCCCTTCGGCACCTCTTCTTTCCCCCATGACTGACCCTCGCTCGGGTGACAGCGCATGGCACTGGGAATGGAGGTTCGTGACAGAGCGGGGAGGGGAGTGGCTGTCACGCATCACTCACCCAAGGTTGATTTGATCGTTTTATTAATAATCCGCCGGAAATGCGAGTTCACAGTCGATCGAATGACAGGAGCAGCAACAACAGCAATAATAATATCAACATCAACTTTAACTTTAAATGTAGCTTTGATTCTAACACCAACATCAACATCAACATCAACATAAATAACACCAACAACACCAACATCAACATAAATAACACCAACAACACCAACACCCACATCACCATAAATAACAACAACACCACTACCTTCAACACCAACATCAATTCCAACACCAACATCATCATAAATAACAACAAGAACAACAACAGCAAAGGCAAAGACAATTACAAGATAGCGGTAACGAACAAAGATAGTACCACGAACAATGACATTGACAGTAACATCAATGAACACATCAAAAACAAAGACAAAAACAAGTGCAACAACTGCAAGAGGAGCTGCAACAATAGCAACAACAACAACAACAACGAGCAGTGCATTGTTCGATGAGATGCTTCCGGTTGTATGTCCCTGCATAGGTGTATATCAGGGGCTTCTTTGTCCCTCTCGTGGGCTGGCTCTCGCTCTCCCTCGTCCCCCTCCCTCTCTCCCTTCTCCCTCTCTTCTCCCTCTCCCTCCCCCCCCACGTCCTTCGCTCGTTCCAGCCTTTCCTCCCTCTCTCTCTTCTTTCTTGTCTTCTCCCTCCCTTCCTCTCTCTCTTCTTTCCTGCCTTCTCCCTCCCTTCCTCTCTCTCTTCTTTATTGCCTTTTCTCTCTCTCTCTCTCTCTCTCTCTCTCTCTCTCTCTCTCTCTCTCTCTCTCTCTCTCTCTCTCTCTCTCTCTCT
>NC_091586.1:17748037-17755537 GCF_042767895.1 Penaeus vannamei
GCTCTTATGTCGCCGAATGGAATTTGTCATAGAATATATATTATGTTTGTATGTATGTATTTATGTATATGTGTATGTATGTACGTATATACACGTGTGTGTGTGTGCGTGCGTGCGTGCGTGTATGTGCGTCTGTGTGTGTCTATGCCATTTTGCTGTGAGAAGTACGAATTGCTGAAACACGAATAAGATGATTGGCCAAAATTACGGAATGACAGGAATGGGGAGAAAGAGAGAGAGAGAGCGAGAGCGAGTGGAGAAAAATGACGATAATAGGAATAGTGAAGAATGCTAATGGGAGGGAACGAAGTTTCACTGGAGAATGATAACGGAGAGAGAGGAGAGCAGATATGTTGCAGGGAAAGGGGGTGGGGATGGGGGTGGGGGTGGGGGGTGGGGGTGGGGGTGGAGGCAGGGGTGGAGTTGGGGGGTTGAAATTGCATAATAACGGAGGATGCGAGAGAAGAGAGATGCCGGAATGGAGAACGGGGCGGGCGGTAGGGGAAGGAGGTTGAGGTAGGGAAGTGGGAAGGGGAAGAGGGGGAAAGGGGAAGGGAGGGGGTAAGGGTTGGCATGGGGAAGGGGAGGAGAAAGGGGAAGGAAATGGAAGGGAGGGAATTGAGGGTTGGCAGGGGGAGGGGGAGGTGAGGATTTGGCAAGGGAAAGTTATCCGATGGGTGATAAGAGGACGGGAAAGTATAGGGGGGAGACGGGAAGGGAGAGAAGATGAGCGATCGAGATGGGGGTGGAGGGGGAGGAGGAGAAGGAGGGTTGGGGGAAGGGAGAAGAGGGGAAGGGGACGGGGACAGAAATGAGGGTTGGGGTGGAAGGGGGAGAGGGTGATGGGGAAGGGGACGAAGATAAGGGTTGGACGAAGGGGGGGGGATAGGGGTGAAGGTGGGGAGGAGGAAGAGGAGGGGGGTGAGCATTGGCGGGGGAAAGGGGGGGGTGGACGCTAGGGATGCGGGCGGGTTATGGCCTCTCGGCGTCGCTCCGTTGTGGGCGATGGTTAGAGGGGGCGGGGGTGGAGACGACTTGGTTTTATGTATTTTTACAGAGTAGTTTCGAGTTATTTCTTCTCCTTTCTGTTTTAGTCTTGTGATCATTTTGTTTTTGTTTTGCACCTGCTTCGCCTCCTCCTTCTCATTTTCTTTCTTTTTTCGCTCTTTCTTTCTCCTTCTTCTTCTTCTCCTTCTCCATCGCATCCTTCTTCTCCTTCTCCTCATTCCACTCTTCCTCCTCCTCCTCTTCTTCTTCTCCTCGTTCTCTTTCTCTTTCTCCTCCTCCTCTTCCTTCTCTTTCTCCTCCTCCCTCCTCCTCCTCCTCCTCCTCCTCCTCCCTCCTCCTCCTTCTCCTCCTCCTCCTCCTTCCCCTCCTCTTCCTTCCTTTCCTCCTCCTCCTCCTTCCCCTCCTCTTCCTTCTTCTTCCTTCTTCTTCTTCCTTCTTCTTCTTCTCCTCATTCCTTCTTCTCCATCTCATTCCTCCTCCTCCTCCTCCTCCTCCTCCTCCTCCTCCTCCTCCTCCTCCTCCTCCCCTCATTTCTCCCACAATCCCTTGGTCATTTTTTGTCCTTATTCTCTGCACCATTAAAGTTATTAATACATAATTACTTTTCCAAGGAGACCTGTTCTTCCGTGTCTGCGTCCTGGTCTGTCGATCATCATTGTGGGTGTGGGTGTGCGTGCGTGTGTACGTGAGCGTGGGCGTGGGCGTGGGCGTGGGCGTAGGCGTGGGTTGTGTATGTATGTATTTATTATGTATGTGTGAATGTGTATTGTGTGTGTGTGTGTTTGTGTGTGTGTGTGTGTGTGACTGTGTGTGTGTGTGTATGTATGTGTGTGTGTGGGGGGGGGGTTCTCTCACGAAATCAGGTGGAAACCGGAGGTGGATAATACGCACTTGTGGCATTATATTACGCCTGTGTCGGATGTCTTTGCCTTTCTCCGCCTGTTTTTTTTTCTTTTTTTTCTTTTTTTGTGGTTGTCTCTTTTAGTTTGTGTGCCATGATCTTTTTGGTTTTGTGTTTTTTTTACTATTCCTTTCTCTCTCTCTCTCTCTCTCTCTCTCTCTCTCTCTCTCTCTCTCTCTCTCTCTCTCTCTCTCTCTCTCTCTCTCTCTCTCTCTCTCTCTCTCTCTCTTTCTCTTTCCCTCTCTCACTCCCTCCCTTCCTCCTTCCCTCCCTCCCTCTCTCCCCCCCCCACGCCCCGCCCTGCATACCTACCAATCCTCCCCCATTCTTTCTTTCTCTTCCTGTTCCCTCCCTCTCTCCCATTCCTCCTCCTCTCCTTTTCCTCTTTCTTGCTCCCTCCCTTCCTCTTGTTTTATCTCGCCCTCGGTCTCTCTTATCGCGTGGATCAACAAAAGCAGAGGATGTGACGTTGTTCTTATCGCAAAACCGAGTCGCGTGCCAGGAAGGGGAGGGGGGGGGGCAAGGGAGAAGGGGATCGACTCTCTTTCTTTTCTTTCTTTCTTTTCTTTCTTTCTTTCTTTCTTTCTTTCTTTCTTTCTTTCTTTCTTTCTTTCTTTCTTTCTTTCTTGTTTCTCCTCTCTCTCTGTCTCTCTGTCTCTCTGTCTCTCTGTCTCTCTGTCTCTCTGTCTCTCTGTCTCTCTGTCTCTCTGTCTCTCTGTCTCTCTGTCTCTCTCTCTGTCTCTCTCTCTCTCTGTCTCTCTCTCTCTCTGTCTCTCTCTCTGTCTCTCTCTCTCTCTCTCTCTCTCTCTCTCTCTCTCTCTCTCGTAATAGCCGTAAATAATCTCTCTCTTTCTCCTCCCTCCTCCTCCTCTCTCTCTCTACTTTTCCGTTTTCTTCTTCGTTGTTGTTCTCTCCCCACTCCTTCGCCTCCTCCACCTCCTCCCTCTTCTTCCTCTTCCGTGTTCTCCTTCTCCTCCTCCTCCTCTTCTTGTTCTTGTTCTTCTTCAGCTTCTCCTCGTCCTCGTCGTCGTCGTCCTCCTCTTCCTCTTACTCTTACTACTCCTCCTCCTTTCCCACATCCATTCCTCCTCTTCCTCTTCCTCTTCCTCCTCCTCTTCATTTCCCACAGCCAATCCTTCTCTTCCTTCCCCCCCCCAATCCTACCCCCCTAATCAGCGCATTCCGCTCGGAAATTTGAGATAGCGGAAATACGCTCGCTCGCTTGCTCGTAAGGAGGGTTGCTACTTACGGCGGAGTTGAAATCTCTCCGGAGGGCGGGGCTGGTATGGTGGGGGGGGTTAAGCGTTGAGGACGGACTTTCCTTTTTTCTTTGCTTTGCTTTGCTTTGTTTGTTTTGTCTCTTTATTTCTTTTTTGTTAGTTTTTTTTTTTTTTTTTAGTTTATGATTTTTTTCTACTTTTCTTTTTTACTTTATTTTTTTGTCTTTCTTTCTCGCATTCATTCATCTGTCGACTTTCTTTGCTTCGTTTTTTTCGCTCTCTTGTTTCTTTTCTTTTCTTCTCTTTCTTGCATTCATGAGTGAGTGAGTGCGTGAGTTTAGTTACGTATGAGGAAGAGAGAAAGTGAGATATTGAAAGAAGAAAATGATATGGAAGATTGGAAGAGAAGGAGAAGAGTGGAAGAATGGGAATTAGAAGTCTTAAATAAAGTGCCACAAAAAGAAGAGAAAGAGAGAAGGCGAGGAAGAGAGAGGGGAGAAATCGAGAGATAGAGATGTAGAGATAGAGGGAGATAGAAAGAGATAAAAGAAAAAGAAAGGAAGGCGCCATCGCGAAACGGGGAAAGTGGCCGATGGAAATCGACGGTGGAAGAGAAAGAGAAATGAGGCGGAGATTATAGAATCGGCAATAAAGAAACAAAGCCACCGATAATGGGCCGTATAATCGTCGAATTGAGTAATCAACCGAAGCCCACCCTTAACCCCTCTCTCCCCTCCCCCCCCCTCCTCCCCCCGTCCCCCTTCCCTTTTACATCCCCTCCCTCGTACCCCACCCCTCTTCTTTGCACCCCCTCCCCTTCACAGCTCCCCCTCTTCTCCCCCCGTACCCAAGCCCCTTACACCCCTCTTCCTCGTCCCCCCTCCCCTTCACCGCCCCCTCCCTTCAACCGCCCCCCGGAGAATACCCATTGTAATTAATGGAATAAAGTGTTTGAATTTGAATTTGAACTCTCGTACCTACTACCCCTCTTCCTCGTACACCCTCCCCCCCATCCCCCTCCTCCTCGTCCCCCCATCCCCTCCCTCTCTCTCGTACCTCCCACCCCTCTTCCTCGTACCACCTCCCCTTCACACCCTGCCTCTCGTCCCCCTCACCCCCCCCCCCTCCGCCACCTCTTGATCCCGACCTACTCTCGCCGTCGTCAGAGCGAAGCCCGACGGAAAGAAATATCGGCGTTACGTCACAGGGCGAACGCTGCTGCTGCTGCTGCTGTTGCTGCTGTTGCTGCTGCCGTAGTCTTTTGGCATTACGATTTTTTGGTTGTGTTTATTTTACTTTCTTCGATGCGGTCGGTTGTTTTTCCTTTTCTTCTTTTTCTTCATTTTATTTTTATTTTTCCTTTTCTTTCTTTCTTTCTTTCTTTCTTTCTTTCTTTCTTTCTTTCTTTCTTTCTTCTTCTTCTTCTTCTTCTTCTTCTTCTTCTTCTTCTTCTTCTTCTTCTTCTTCTTCTTCTTCTTCTTCTTCTTCTTCTTCTTCTTCTTCTTCTTCTTTCTTCTTCTTCTTCTTCGATGCGGTCTGTCGTAGAGGCTGCGAGAGGCACGTGTGTTGGTTTGGGGGGGGGAGGTGTGTTTACTTTTCTTGGGGGGGGGGTATTTGCGTGTGACAAAGCTATGAAAATACAAAATACCGTATGGCTAATACCGTGTTGATAACCACTGTATGTATGTATATTTGTATGTGTGTTTTTGTGTGTGTGTGAGTGAGGGTGTGTTTGGGTGTGTGTCCGTTTGTTTGTATGTGCGTGGATGTGCGTGCGTGAGAGAAATAGTGAGAGAGAGAGACAGACACATACAGACATAGAGCCAGACAGACATACACAGACAGAGAGAGAGAAACAAACAGACAATCACAAAGAGAGAGAAAGATAAAGAGAAAGAGAGAGTTAGAAAAAGATGATAGCGATAAGATGGAAACGATAAGATTAGGGATTTCTTCCGGGTCGAGGCGTCGCTCATTGTTGTTTAGGTAAATAGAAACACGTGGCTGAGGCAACGCCCTTGGGGAGGTGGGTGAGAGAGAGAGACAGACGCGGACGGACGGACGGACAGATAAACAGACAGGCAAACAGACAGACGGATAGACAGACAGACAGGCAATCAGGCAGACAAGCAGGCACGCACGCACGCACGCACGCATACAGACAGACAGACAGACAGACACAGACAGACAGACAGACAGACAGACAGACAGACAGACAGACAGACAGACAGACAGACAGAGAGACAGACAGACAGGTACACAAACAGGTACCCAGGCAGGAACAAAGGTACACAAATAGGTACACAGACACATATAAACATAGACATAGACAGACACAGAAACAGAGAGAAAGAGGAAGAACAGAAGTATGAGAATGAGAGGAAAGGGGAATGGGATTGAAAGAAGGAAGGGGAGATAGAGAAGAGAGGAGAGGAAAGGAGAGTTGAGACAGAAATGAAAAGAGAAGAGGAAGATGCATGGGCGTTAGCACGGGCGTGCAGGGCATGAAGGGGTCACAAGCAAGTGACTCATGTTCGAGGGCGGGGCGGGAGGGTATCAGTCACCAGGGGCGCGCGCTGGGAAGTCTTCACTGTGTGGGTATTTAACTCACTCACTCACTCACTCACTCACTCACTCACTCACTCACTCACTCACTCACTCACTCACTCACTCACTCACTCACTCACTCACTCACTCACTCTCACTCACTCACTCACTCACTCATTCACTCACTCACTCACTCACTCACTCACTCTCACTCTCACTCACTCACTCACTCACTCACTCGCACTCACCACACATCCATTCACATTCACGCTCACTCACTCACCCTCACTCATTCACTCACACTTACTCACTCACACTCACTCACACCCAAATACGCTAGCATAGCACCATCGACCATAAACGTGTACGCCTTACGCCAATACACGCACGCGCGCACATGCTGACAGGTACACGCGTCTGAACGAGCGTGACGCAACCGGGAGGCAATTTAGTCGTTGCAAAGACGTCGCCGTTTGGCAATGCTGTGTCGAGTGGCAGTGGGTGTGTTCTTGGGGGGAGGAGAGGGGCTAGGGAGGAGGTGGAGAAGGTGGAGAAGGAGGTGGAGGAGGAGAGGAAGGAGGTGGAGGAGGAGAGGAAGGAGGTGGAGAAGGAGAGGAAGGAGGTGGAGGAGGAGAGGAAGGAGGTGGAGAAGAAGAGGAAGGAGGTGGAGGAGAGGAGGAAGGCTGAGGAGATAGGAGAAGGAGAGTGGAGAAGGAGAGGGAAGGAGGTGGAGGAGGAGAGGAAGGAGGTGGAGGAGGAGAGGAAGGAGGAGTGGAGGAGGTGGAGGAGTAGGAGAAGAGGAGAGAGGAAGAGGTAGGAGAGGAGAGGAAGGAGGTGGAGGAGGATGCAAGGAGGAGGGAGTAGGAGCAGGGTAGCAGGAGGGTAGGTGGTGGTGGTGGAGGACAAGATGATGAAAGGGGGGGGCGAGAAAGACGGAGACGCAGCAGGAGGAGAAGAAGGCAGAGAAGGAAAAGGGAGAGGTAAAGTTCAAACAGAAACTATAAGAAAGAAGGAGAGAGAGAGAAAGAGAAAAAAGGGAAAATGAAGAGTGGGGAGATGAAGGTGAAAAGGGCAAGAAGATGGAGAGTGAGGGAGGGAGGGAGGGGGAGGGCCAGATATTCGCAAACAAGCCCGTGTTCGCTCCCCCGGGGGCCGAGGAGGAGGGTGACGAGAGGAACTGGTTACGAGAGAGAGAGAGTCACGGGGTCAGAGGGGGGGGGGGGGTCTCGCTCGCTCTCCTACGCCTTTTTTTGTTCTTTTTTTTTTTACTGTTGCTGATGTGGTGGTTGTCATGCCGTCTTATTTTTTGGCGTATATTGTGATTTAATCTTCCTATTTTTGTCGTCGTCGTTACGGTTGTTGTAATGCTCGTAGTCATTGCCATCATCGTCGTCGTCGTCGTCGTCGTCCTCCTCGTCCTCGTCATCATCATCATCATCATCATCATCATCAGCAGCAGCAGCAGCAGCAGCAGCAGCAGCAGCAGCAGCAGTAGCAGCAGCAGCAGCAGCAGCAGCAGTAGCAGCAGCAGCAGCAGCAGCAATCATAATCATCATCATCATCATCATCATCATCATCATCATCATCATCATCATCATCCTTATTCATCACCACCCACGGACCCAGCACGCCCTCGCCCACGTATCCCTCGCGCGCCCAAGCACACGTGCGCGACCGCGGGCGTGGCAGCCCTCTCGACCGTTTAGGGATTGTTTGCCTCCTCCTCTCGCCCTTCCTACACGCCCGCGATGGGCCGCCCGCGCTGCCTGGGGTCGGAGAAGGAGAAAATAATTGAAAAGGAAAAAGGGGACAGGGAAGAGGAGG
>NC_091586.1:17765537-17768037 GCF_042767895.1 Penaeus vannamei
CGCCCGTCTCCTGATTGACACCGGTGGCAGCAGGTTGGTTGGAGGAACTTGCATTTTTCTCTCGTTCCAATTCTCACGCCGATTCTGGAAGCGTGTAGGCCTATGGGATGTGTGGGGTTGAATCGAGGTATGTTTCTCGCCTCCTCCCCCCTCCTCCCTCCCTCTCTCTGTCTGTCTCACTCTCTCTCACTCTCTCTCTCTCTCTCTCTCTCTCTCTCTCTCTCTCTCTCTCTCTCTCTCTCTCTCTCTCTCTCTCTCTCTCTCTCTCCACCACCACCACCACCGTCACCGTCACCGTCACCGTCACCGTCATCATCATCATCAGCAGCAGCAGCAATCATCATCATCATCATCATCATCATCATCATCATCATCATCATCATCATCATCACCACCACCATCACCATCACCATCATCATGATCACCACCACCATCAACATCATCATCACCATCATCATCATCATCAGAAGATAAACAAGTAGTAAAACAAGGAGACCAAGAAGAAGCCGACGATGAAAGCGCAAGGAGACAAAGTGGGATCGAAGCCCCAACGAGGAATTCCGCGCAGGATCCGACCGTGAAAGAGCGGAGAATCCTGCCACCGCAAAAGGAGCTGATAAAGGATCGAACACTAATGGCAGGCAGAGAGTCACGCCCTGATGGTGACGAGAATGGGAGGGTGGGAAGGGGGGAGGGACGGAGGGAGGAAGGGAGGGAGGGGAGGGCTCTTCCCTTTCTTCTTTCCTCTCCTCTTTCTTCTTTTCTCCCATTCTTTTTCTTATTTCCTCTCTCCTCTTTCTTCTTTCGTTCTTCTCTTTCTTCTCTCCTATTTTCTCCTTCTTATCTCTCTCCTCTTACTTATCTTCCCTCTTCTCCTCCAACCCCATTCGCTTCTCCTCCCTCCTCTCAACTCTTCTCCCCCCTCCCCCCCACTCTCTCTCTCTCTCTCTCTCTCTCTCTCTCTCTCTCTCTCTCTCTCTCTCTCTCTCTCTCTCTCTCTCTCTCTCTCTCTCTCTCTCTCTCTCTCTCTCTCTCTCTCTCTCTCTTTCGATCTCACTCACTCTCTCTCTCTTTCGCTCTCACTCACTCTCTCTCTCTCGCTCTCACTCACTCTCTCTCTCTCACTATCTATCTCTTTGTCTATCTAACTATCTCTCTCTCTCTGTCTCTCTCTCTCTCTCTTTCCCTTCTCTCTCTCTCTCTCACTCTCTCTCTCTCTCTCTCTCTCTCTCTCTCTCTCTCTCTCTCTCTCTCTCTCTCTCTCTCTCTCTCTCTCTCTCTCTCTCTCTCTCTCTCTCTCTCTCTCTCTCTCTCTCTCTCTCTCTCTCTCTCACTCTCTCTCTCTCTCTCTCTCTCTCTCTCTCTCTCTCTCTCTCTCTCTCTCTCTCTCTCTCTCTCTCTCGCTCTCTCTCTCTCTCTCTTTCTTACTCTCTCTGCCTCTCTCTCTCCTACCTCTCTACCCTTTCTCTCTTTCTTCTTTCACTCCTCCCTCCTCCTCCTCTTCCTTCTCCTCCTCCTCCTCCTCTTCCTCTTCCTCTTCCTTCCTTCTCCTCCTTCTTCTCATTCTCCTTCTCCTTCTCCTTCTCCTCCTCTTCCATCCTTCCTCCTCCTCCCTCCTACTCTTCCTCCTCCTTCCTTCTTCCTCCTCCTTCCTTCTCTTCCTTCCTCCTTCCTTCCTTCCTTCCTCCTCCTCCTCCTCCTCCTCCTCCTCCCTCCCTCCTCCTCCTCCTCCTCCTCCTTCTCCTCCTCCTCAACTTCAGGGGAGGGGGATGAGGAGGGGTCCCTCATCCCCCCTCCTCCTCCCCCTCTTCCTCCTCCCCCTCTTCCTCCTCCCTCTTCCACAACTCCCCCTCCACCGCCGCCGCCGTCTTAATATTTCCCTCCTCGGGGTCGGGCGGGGCATTGTCACGCAGGGCGGAGGGTCACTCCCGTAACCTTTGACCTCCACTCCTCCCCTTCCCCCTCCCTTCCCTCTCCCTCTTCTCTTCCTTCCTCCACCCCTTCCCCATCTACTCTCTCTCTCCCTACTTCTAGCCCCCATCCTCTCTCCTTTTCCCTTCACCTCCTCACCCTCCTTCCTTCCCCCTCTTTCGCTCCCTCTCTCTCTCTTCACACCCTTCCCTCCATCCCCTTCCCATCTTCTTCCTCCCCACCTCTCTCCTCCCTACTCCTCGCCACCCCTCTCCTCCCTACTCCTCCCCACCCTCTCCTCCCTACTCCTCGCCACCCTCTCCTTCCTACTCCTCCCCACCCCTCTCCTCCCTACTCCTCCCCACCCCTCTCCTCCCTACTCCTCGCCACCCCTCTCCTTCCTACTCCTCCCCACCCCACCTCTCTCATCCCCTCCCCACCCCTCCCCTCGCCTCCCCATTTCCCAATAGGTCACAGAAGCGAGGGCGAGCGTAATGATGACGATGAGCCACTTAAGGGGCGGCCGGGCGGGGGTGCTTTGGGTGCTGGCAGAGGGGGAAGCTGCTGGGATTGTTGGGGGGGGGGGTTG
>NC_091586.1:17770537-17775537 GCF_042767895.1 Penaeus vannamei
GGAATGTCGGGAGAATAATAAAGAAAAAAAAGAAGGAAAGGATAAACTAAAGCATGCTAAAAAAAAGAAAAGGAGATCATGAGGAGTGAAAAGAAGTGAAGGATAAAAAATTAACGATAATGCTAAAGGAAAAAAGGAGAAAGATTGAGAGAAACAGCCGTGGGTACTCACGAAAATCATTTGCGAATATGCCGTTTCATTCATATACAGTGTGCATGTGTCCATTATGCGTGCGTGCGTGCGTGCGTGCGTGCGAACGATGGCACTCCGGAAATTAGCGGAGGCATTGGTGCGTTGCGTGTGTACGGCGGTAACGCTTTTTGTCACGTGCCTTATGCGTCACAGATGGCGGAGATAACGTTGATGATTGTTGCTTCTTTCCAGGTCGCATGTTTTATCATCGCCTTCATTATTCCTTTTGGGTGTACGTGTGTTCGTTTTGCTTTGCAGAATGAGGGAGTGGGGGGGGGATGGATGAGAGGGGGAGGGGAGGGAGGGAGAGGGGAAAAGGAGGGATTGAGGAACGGAGAGCGGGAGAGGGGGAAAGGAAGGGAACTGGGCCGTGAGGGTGTGGGCGAGGAGCTGGGGGCGAGGGGCGGGGATATGGGCGTTTCCGGGTGGCCAGAGTTCCGCAGTTTTCTCTCTTTTTTGCGTGGGTTATTTTATGTGTAATTCGTAGTACTCTCCGGGGATATATATATCAAATAATGATAAAAATTGGATGATATTAAGGATTATGATGAGTAAAAGCGGGAGTGGTCTCATTAATAATAGTTATTAGGTCAGAAGACTGGATTTTGTTGACGTGAAGAGGGAGGGGAAGATCGAAGGGAAAAAAGTGTAATGATCTGAAGTGAAAGAGATGGTGGAAGTATTAGTTGTATGGTAGTGGTAGTTACTACTATTAATAGTCTTAGAATGTTGTTGGTGATGTAGTAATAGTAGTAATGATAGTAATGATAGCAATAATAGTAATGATAGTAATAATAATGATAGTAATAATAGTAATTGTAATAGTAGTGGTAGCAGTAGTAGTAGTTGTTATTGTTATTGATGTTGTAGTAACAGTGATAGTAGTAATGATAATAATAGAAATACAAGATGAAGTAGTAGTAATGGTGGTGGTGCCAGTAATTGTAATGGTAGTAATAGGAGCATTTGCAGTTAAAGTGCTAATTTAACTTTTTGAAAATGCAGCATTAGTGGGGAAAGAAGAAAGTGAATGAAATGTCCATTTTATCAGTATCGGAGCTAGTAAGCTGTAATAAGAGAGGAGAGGAGAGAGAAGAAAGATGGGATAGGGAGATGGTAGGGGAGAGAGGATGCGGACAAAGAGAAATAAGAAAGAAGAGATAGAAAGAAGAGAAGACTCGGAGGGTTACTGCTCCCTTCTGTTGCAGCGGCAGTGCGTGCAGGGCGCACTCAAGCAGGCCGGCGTGTGCAGGGAGCGCGTGCGGCGTGGGCGTGGGCGTGGGCGTGCTTTTGCTCCCTTTCGCTCTCACGGTGCGGTGCCGCTTCCTTGCCTCTTCTGCTTTATGTTACTTCATCTTATTATTTTACATCATCATCATCGGTTATATTCGATTTGTCCGTGTTTCAGTTTTTTGACGTTAATTTCATCATCATCACCATCCTCCTCCTCCTCCTCCTCCTCCTCCTCCTCCTCCTCCTCCTCCTCCTCCTCCTCCTCCTCCTCCTCCTCCTCCTCCTCCTCCTCCTCCTCCTCCTCCTCCTCCTCCTCCTCCTATAGTCCTGTAACTCCTTTTAACCTTCTGTATCACTTCTCCCCTCTTAGCATGATAGGTCAGATAAAAAAAACACAAAGGCAATGTGGAGAAATAAAACTAAGATGTATATGTGGGCGATAAAAGGCGGGTCTGTTTGTTGTTGTGTACTTGTTGTGTATTTGTTAAGTGCTTAATCATTGACCTGTGTAGGGACGATATATATGTAGTGGTATGACGGACCTACGTGCTGTTGGAAGCACGGATAGGGAGGGGTTGAGAGGGGAAGGGGAAAAGGGTAAGAGAGGGGGAGAAAGGGAGAGGGGAGGAAGAATGGTTTGGAAGGGGAGAAAGGGAGAGGGGAGGAGGAGAAAAGTTTGGAAAGGGAAAGGGGAGAGGGGGAGAAAGAGAGAGGGGAGGATGAAAAAGGTTGAGAAAGGGGAAGGGGAGAAGGGGGAAGAGAGGGGGAGAAAGAGAGAGGGGAGGAGGAGAAAGGTTGGGGAAGGGGAGAAGGGAGAAGGTGAAAGAGAAGGGTTAGGGAGGGGAGAAATGGAGAGGGGACGAGGAGAAGAGGGGGAAGGGGGAGAAGAGGGCCAAGAGGGGGAAGGAGATGGAAGTCTGTTTTCTAAGGCGACGGCACAGTCTTAAGATAACAAGACTGATACGAGGGTGTAATGGCCGTGTGAAGACAATGCGACAACCGCTCCGGCTCGCAAAAAGATTGGGAAGATTTCGCTTTTGAATGAAAAGTGCGTGTTGCAAGGAGGCCTTTAGCGTCACTTTAATTCTCTCTTGTTGCAGTTTTTGCTTACCTGCGAGAGAGCCAGGCAGACAGACAGACAGACAGACAGACAGACAGACAGACAGACAGACAGACAGACAGACAGACAGACAGACAGACAGACAGACAGACAGACAGACAGACCTCATAGACAATGACAAACAGACAGACAGACAATGGAAAACATACAGACAGAATGACACACAGACATACATACATACACATACACACAGACATACACATACACAGACTGACACATACAGACAGACAGACAGACAGACATACATACATACATACATACATACATACATACATACATACATACATACATACATACATACATACATACATACATACATACATACATACACACAGACATACATACACACAGACATACATACACACAGACAGACATACACACAGACAGACAGACAGACAGACAGACAGACTTACAGACCGACAGACAAACAGTCAGACAGACAGACAGACGAATAGAACACACAAACAGACGTAACAAAACCTGTATTATGAAGAATGTAGACAGGCCCTAGGGACGTGGGTTAGGAGCGTGTTCCCTCTCGGAAAAATCACAGGGGGTGGGGAAGAAGGGAGGGCGTGGGGGTGAGGCGAGGGGGGGGAGGGTGTAGGAAAGTGTGCAAAGGGAGCTGGGTGGGGGTAATAGGGAGGGGGAGGGGGAAAGCGTAAGGCGGGGCGGGGGGGGGGGGAGAAGAAAATGAATCTTGGGAGAGAAAGTGTTGTCATTACGCAGTTTTTCCCCTTGAGTGAACGGACGGGCTTTTGGGCTGTCAGCCTATATCCAAACCCCCTACTTTGCAAGGTCTCTGCCCCCCCCCCCTTTTCTCCGTTTGTTTGTTTCTCTGTTTTTGTCTCTCGCAAGACTCTCTCTCTTCTCTCTATTTATATGTCGCTGTCTCACTCCTATTCCTCTCCTCTCCTCTCCTCTCCTCTCCTCTCCCCCATTCTCTCTCCCTCCCTCTCCCCCCCATTCTCTCTCCCCCTCCCACTCCCCCTCATTCTCTCTCTCTCCCCCCATTCTCTCTCTCCCTCCCTCTCCCCCCCCATTCTCTCTCCCTCCCACTCCCCCCATTCTCTCTCTCTCCCCCTCTCTCTCTCTCTCTCCCTCTCTCGCCTCTCTCCCCCCTCTCCCTTTCCTCCGTCTCTCCCTCTCCCCCCTCCTCCCTCCCCCGCCCTCCCACTTAAGCAAATTAAGCTTCGCGTGCGTTGCTTGCAGAGGAAGAGGAAGAGAGACGCGGGTGGGAAGGGAGGGGGAAAGGAAGGAAGGAAGAAAGAAAGGGAAGTGAGGAAAACCAACAACCGTCTTTTGGGGAAGGGAAAGTCTTGTCGAACCATTCGGCCATTTTACGCAAAAGAAATTGCCCCTTTCCCTCGCCCCCCCTTCGGACTCTCTCTGGGTTGGTGGGGAAGGGGGACTCGGAGGGTGGTATGACGTGTATATATATGTGTGTGTGTGTACGGGCATTTGTGATATATATATATATATATATATATATATATATATATATATATATATAATTCATATTCATATATATGTATATACATATGCATATACATACACATACACATACACATACACATACACATACACATACACATACACATACACATACACATACACATACACATACACATACACATACACATACACATACACGTATACGTATACATATACGTGTACTTATATATATATATATATATATATATATATATATATATATATATATACATATACAAATACATGTACATGTACATGTACATGTATATATGTATATTAGTACATTATATATGTATATATGTATATATGTATATATATATATATTTATTTATATATATAACATACAGAGACATAGAAGTACATATACATATACGCATATATTCTTATAAAGATAGGTATATATACGTACGTACATTCAAACATACATACATGCATACATACATGCATACATACATACATACATACATACATACATATACACATACATGCGTACATATATACACACATGTATACGTACATAAGTACACATGTATGTACATACATACATACATACAAAGACACACATACATACATGCATACGTACCTAAATCCAAAACCATACACGCTAAACATATAGCCATTTCTACAGAAAGCTTTTGCGCGGTCTCCCCCCCCCCCCCCCCCGCCTGTGTGCCTCCGTATTCCAAATTGCACACACTGTAATGGGGCCTTTTGGAACCGTTTTAGTTCTTTGTGCGCCTTGTCGACCCTTCCATTCTCCATTCTTCCCTTTTTCCTTCCCCATTCGCTCTGTTTCCCTTGTTTTCTGCGCTCTAACCTCGCTTCTTCCTCCAGTCTTCCTCCTGATATCGCCTTACAATGAGCGGAAGGTGGTAATTAAATGTTTTTTTCGGGGGTGTGGGTAGGGGGTAGGGGGTGGGGTTTGGGGAAGGGGGGTTAGGACCTTATTGTATGCGAGTTT
>NC_091586.1:17780537-17808037 GCF_042767895.1 Penaeus vannamei
ATAGGGGGATAGGGGGATTGAGGGGAGGAGGAAGGAAGGAAGGAGACTGGTATAGGGGAGCGGGAGAGGGGAAAGGGGGGGAAGGGGAATAGGGAAAGGAAGGGAGATAGAGGGAAGGGGAAAGGGAAGGAGGTAGGGGACGGGAAAGGGAACAAAGGAGAGATAGGGGAAAGGAAAAGAGGAAGGGGAGCTAGGGAGAAGGGAAAAAAAAGGAAGATACATTTTTTGTTGAAAGCGAGAACGGCGTTGAAAATTATATATCCATAAATATGTCACAAAATTTCTGATGGTGACTCCTCCTTGGACAGGTCCGGCGAAGGCTTCCTGTGCGTGTTCTCCATTACAGAGGACGATTCCTTCCAAGCGACGGAGCTCTTCAGGTAAGTGGCTGTTGTGAGTGGGAGTGTGTGCGAGTGCGAATGCGTGTTATTTTACTGTTGATTTCCTGTACTCAGTTTTATTTTTTTCATGGATAGATTTAAATAGTTTATTTGCAAAGGCACATTTTTTCTTTTCTTTTTTCCTTACCTTCAATCACATCCTTCCAGGGAGCAGATCCTGCGCGTGAAGAATGACGACCACATCCCGTTCCTCCTGGTGGGCAACAAGGCTGACCTGAACGAGCGCCGGAAAGTGAGAGAGGAGGATGCCAAGAACCGTGCCAGCCAGTGGGGGGTGCCATACGTTGAAACCTCAGCCAAGACGCGAGCCAATGTTGATAAGGTGAGAGAAGCGGAAGAGGTTGGTGCATAGACGTGCAAGGAGGAGAGAGACGGAGAGAGGTTTCAGTTGTTGAGCTCGATTATTCTTAAGAGAAAATAATAAAATGGCTTTTTATAAAAATGTCCCAATGACCCTTATCTTTAAACATGGAAGAATAGATCCTTGTCTCTTCTCTTCTTTCCCTAACCCCCCTCTGTTTGAAACTGATCGCTTTGCGGTTCTTATTCCTTTTTCTCTTATTAATGTGATAGAGAATTTGAATAGGGCAGGAGTTGAGAGGCATATTTAAACCCAATAGATCTGCTTGCATTCTTAAGCTATTTCATTAGTGTCTGTATTGCTTTTGTAATGCTCGTTGAATTTGCTTTCAATGTAGCTTCGTACAAGCAAATTTGAATAAAAAAAAGGGGAAGATCATTATTAAAGCAACATGAAAATGTCAGATTTTATAGTTTTAAATAACCTTTGCAGAAAATGGAGTGTAATTAATTTATTACAGGATAAGAGTGGCCTTTTTGACTATATTGTAAATAAATTCCTCAATATCCATCTGCTTTGGGTAAAAATATAATAAAGCACAAGTTAGTCTCAAAATTAATTAGATATTTTTCTTAAGTATTATTTTTAGTCTGATTATGTACATACCTTCTATGTTCATGTTGATAATTTTCCGCTTGTAGTGTTGGCTTTACGGGTGATTCTTTAGTGAACTTTTACGATCTCGCCACTTTGAAGGCCTGTTTTACTTGGATTTGTGAAGACCTCTATTGTTGTCCTGCTTCTCTGACCTTGTTTAAGGCTTGTTCTGTTTGTTTCGCTCCTTACACCTACAGAGGGATCTCAGTGGTTTAGTTTGCTGATGTGTACTCTTCCCCTTTTAAGAATAGGATAAATGTTGAGACATATTCATTGAATATAGTTAACATATTTTATTCCATTATTATGTATATTATGAGTTTAAGTATAGTTTGATGCTGAATGGCTTAGATTGGACAAGGGCGAGAATTTGTTAAAGATGTTTCTGTTCATTTGCCTTTAAAATGTATATCTGTGGACTATAGTGGAACATTATTGTAAAATGTACATTTCTACAGAGTTAAAGAGAAATATGCGGTTTGGACATTTACAAATATAGATTTTAATACAAATATCTGTTTTATATGTGTGAAATAGGTTGATGATCATAGGGTTTTCTTTTTGTTTTTATCATTTTACTTTTTTTTTTTTTTTATTATTACTCATCTTAGTTTTTTTGTTTTTGTTTTTTGGTGGAGGTATTTACAAACATTGGTAATTTTAAGAATAGCAACACTCATTTAAAAGTAGAGGATTTTGTATCCATTTTCAGGTGTTTGTTATGTGTGGTTACGTATTGGCATGTAACTCTTCAATTTTCTTTTTCAGTATAGTTTGTCATCACATTGTCTTTCTACATTCCACCCATGCCTTCTTTCTTCAGTACTTTCATTACTCCTTGTTTGATATTCATGACTCCCCTGTCCCCCAAAAAAGATAAAAAAGAAGAAAAAGAAAGAAAGAAAGAAAAAAAGATGAAAACAAATGAGTTTGTGGATTTTTTTTTTTAGTGTGATTTACCCACTTCTTTTCTGAACGTTTTCTGCTGTGTATTGAGGAACAAGCTTGCCCCCCTCCTTCCCCAGACTCACCCCGATTGATTTTTGACTAACATTGAGGTCCAGCAGGAGATGTCACTCACCACTAAGCGTTACTCTAGTGAGCTTGGGATGTGTGTTTGTCAGCAGACCTTTATTGTGTGATTAGTGTCTCGTCTAATAGCCCATCTCCCACACCCTACAGGTATTCTTTGATTTGATGCGAGAGATTCGTGCTTGCAAATTGGAAGACAATAAGAACACCAATGGAAAAGGCAAAGATCCCGGCAAGAGGAAAAAACACAAGTGCTGCATTCTTTAGGTCAGCAGATACCTTGCCTACCCTCCCTCTTCACCCCTTGCCTCAGCCTTAGTCTCCCTCCATTTACCTCCAGTGTCTCCCTCCCTCTCTTCATCCTCCACTTCTTCCCTCAACCCAAATGCCATCTTTCCCTTTCAAATTATTCCACCTCCAGTCTCCCTTCAAGTTTTAAGATAACCCTCTTAGTATCATATTTAGCAATCTGCATCTTTTTCTCCTGCTCTGATATTCCCCAGTGTCACTCACCACCTTCACCACGACTTTTGCCTATTCCTTTTCCAAGTATCCTTCCTCCTCCTCTTCCTCACTTTCCTCCTTTTTCCACTGCTCGTCCTTCATACATTTCCTCTCCCCTTTTCATCTTCTGCCCCTCACAGTCCTCCTCCATGTTATTCAGTTATATTTCCTTCTGATCCTCCTCCTGTTCCCAACATTACCTGCATTTGTGATCTTACATTCCATGCCTTGTGGGTCCTTTTTCCCTAGACCTTTTGGGCTACATGATTTGTCCTGTTATCTCCCCCGTGTCCTGTGTCACTGTCCTTAAGCTCCCTGCCCATCGTCTTGTGTCCTCCTCAGCCTCTGTAGCCTCAAGCAACGATGTGGTTTGCTCTAGTGTATCCACAGACGTGTGTCATGTCCCTGAAGTCAGTACTGCTTGAGATATGTTTTATTGAGTCATGGGTTGTTTACTTTCATTTTCACATCTTTATTGTTTATCCATTTGTGCTTTGATATGTATCCTCATAAGGATGGGGAGGGAGGTGTTCTTGGGTCATGATCATGAGATCAGCAGGACATGGCCATGTCTGATTTGCTGCAGGCCAGGTTTACATCTCTGCTTTTTTGTTTTGTTTTTGTTTGTTTTTGATTAGTGTCACGTGTTCTTCATAGCATAAAATGATGTTTGCCCCATCCCCCACCCTTCCCTGTAATCTGAAAACATGTAGCTTGTTTGTGTGGTTTGTTTTAACTGTGCAGTACCACATGCCATGATGACAGGGAGAAGCTCTATTGATGTGACTTGGGTAGTGTGTGGTTATTTTATGTTGGATGCCTTTTAACAGTGCTCCATGAGATAAGTGTATAGATAAACATAGAAAATTAGGAATGAATGTGTCTGTGGATGTGGGTGGATGTGAAAAGAATCTTGTGTTTTTAAAATAAGTACTGTATTTAGATAATGCAGAAGTAGAAAACAAGGATGTTGCTACAAAAGTACTTGTTTTTATTCATACATTGGATGTTGGATCTGATAAAAAAATGCATGAGTGCAAAGACATTCTCAGTGACCTAGAAGGCAAATTGAAGTCACTTTAGCTGGGTAGACTTCAAAAATCTTTTGGCCTTTACAAGACTTTAGATGTTTAAATGAGAATTAGCCATTAGAACTACCAACTGTTGACCTTTATCAGTAAGTGATGAATAATCTCAAGGTAAAATGACCTAGAGAGGGATCAAATATTGATTTTCGCAAATTTTATCACTCAACCAGACATAGGTATTTCATCAGTACATCTGTCATACATTTAATTTGATAGTGTTTAAAACTGGAGGGTGATTATAAAAAAATACGGCAGAACATTAGACTGTAGTATATGATCTGACTGAGATTTATGCATGTATGTAATTTTATTTTGTGTGTAGCTTTTCATCCTATGTTTCTGCTTGTTTTCTATTTGATTAAAGTTCTCAAGTCTCTTGAATGATTTTAGCCTCTGTACCTCTTTCCTTAACACTATGCAGATGGCCTGCAAGAGATATCAAAGTAGAGGAGTAGACACCTTAGTGACTAAAGTAAATCCATACATTGATTAGTCCTTGTTTTGTCATTAATGGATGCAACATACACTCATAGATTGCCTTTTCTCATATTTAACTGCAGTGGTTGGGTCAGACCTGTCTTCTTAGACCCTTGATATTTAACCTTTGATTTGGACATGATTGCTTGGATTGCATTACGAGAACTAAACTGCATGTTTTTTTTTGTACATGGCCTTAATGCTTTTTGTTTTGGTTGCATTTTATTTGTATAGTGTGTCTTTGGCATTGCAGTTTTTATCAGTAGTCATCTTATTGTTTGTTTCCTTGTCTTAATACATTGACTGTTTGATTTTTTTCCAGTGTAATTATTAATTAGGTTGTCTTAGATTTGTAATGTTTTCTTGTTCTTTGTCAAATACAACTCAAACTTTGTCTGCAATTTTTGTTTTATAGTTATAGGAATAACCAATTAAGATATAATTGATTGTTCCCCCCCTCACAAAAAAAAGAAAAAATCAGTGTGATTAGCAATTCTGTAAATTAAAGTATACTATTACTCTTTCAGGCGTTCTACGACTTGACTCGCATGATATCGGCCAGCAAGCAGCAGGCTGACAGCCCAGATGAGACAGAAAACAAACCTACCAAGTGCTGCTGCATTTCATAGTCCCCCATGACTACACTAGCCAATGCCTGTGAATGAAACCTAAATGGAGATTTTTTTTTTTTCTTTATCATTCATAGATGTAGGAGGCGTTCATTTTGTTTTGTAGGTGATGACAATAGCCCCCGGTGTATGTATGAAGGTTATTATACAATGTGTAGGTGAGAGAAGAGATGACTTTTTTAATGTGCTATTGAAACAAAACCCTTTGTTACTCTCAAATGACATAGGGTCTTCTCTCCACTCTGTGTCAATCACTTGTATTATTTGTTTACAATGTTTAAGATGCCTCCTGTCTTGTCTTAAGGTTTCTTGTATTCTAGAGGGGCTCCAAGATGATCCTCTGGGTTGTTTTGCTTGAAAATAAATTTGTAATGTAAGTTTTGCAGATAGTGCATCTGTCTGATCCATACTCATTAGGTCATGTGCCATGGCCTTTCATTTTTCTTTATTTTTGTTTTATCTGACTTTTTTTTTCTTTTTCTTTCTTCCTTAATTACTCTTTCTAGAAATTTAAGTGCTTATTATTGATATAAGGGTATAAAGCTAAAGCCCGCTGATCAGATCCCAGTGAGTGCTCATTGCAGTGATCTACAGAAAATATGTATTTATGTGACGTCGCCAAAAGACAAATGTTGAAAGCTGTGAGAGGCGACTTTGTTACTGTCATCATCCTTGTATGTTTTGCTGAATGTTAAAAGGTGATTGTTAGGCATCATAGATATTTATGATGTGCTCCTTGTGAGTGAATAAACATTCAGTGTACCTTTTTTTCTTTTATGTTAACCATTCCTAAATAACGAAGATTTTTCTCAGAGAAGTAAGTAGGTAAATTGATAATTAAATGGCATAAGGTTAAATTGATTTCTTAGAAGATTTAGAGGGAACATAGCAGTTTATTTAAGAGGCTTGCTCTTCCTGCCTTACAAGTTTCATATCTAAAAACTGAGTATTGGTTGTCATACTATAGATTAATTAAGAGTAAATGAAAAGAAAATCTAATTAATGATCTATATACAAGGTGGGGTTAGATCAGCCATTCCATTGTACTCAGATCCTAACCCACACCTTCTATACCATTGCTTAGGTGAATGCAAAGTAAAAATATGCTTGCAGATGTAACAAGATGTCAATATATTTTTTTTCTTCATTGTAGAAGTCACCTCACGGTGCTCTTTTTGGAAAGAGGTAACTTGACGGTTTTCTAACTCCCTTCTCCCTCCCCCCTCCTCGGCATTTCAACCACATGACTTGTCAGCTGGAAGTTGAAGGTGGCAAGATAAAGGAAAATATGAAAGTAAAAGGAAAAGCTTGTTTACTTTTTTTTTTTTTTTTTTTTTTTTCCCGATAGATCTACCTCTGCATTTTAAAGTCACACAGGCCAGGTGTGTGTGTGCCAGACCATGAAATCCAAAAGCCAAGCAAAAAAAAAGTTAATTCCTCTAAAGATTGCTGTTCATACTCCACTGCTTTCATACTTCATGGGCATCTTACGTATAATCTTGATAATTACCAAAGCGGCTGATGTTTCTTAAATTTCTATAAGTTATGTTTTTCGGCTATGAAAGTTTAGATAGACTGCCAAGAACAAGTGATATTGGAAGGTATTGCTCATGCATGAAAGGTCTTCATAGTTTGGACTGTGTGGCAATGCAGAGTGTAGATGAGAAGTGAATTGATCTGGAAAGCAAATATGCCTTTAGCAAATGTAAACAGCTTTCCTTGTGCCTTCAATTTGGTCTCTTTTATAAGTTTAGAAGTAAAGATTTTTTTTACTTATTTAATTTGATTTTTTTTATAGTTCCGGATCAGTTTTTATTTTTATGGAAGATTAGACTGGAACATTGTACAAATTCACTCTCGCAAAACTGTAATGAAATGAATTTAAAAGTAGACCATCTTGTATAATCACAACATTTTTATTTAAAAGTATATTAACAACAGAAAAAAAACATTTCTCCAAAAATAATTGAATATCAGGTTTTTTGTTGATTTAACAGCCCTGCAGCATTCCCTTACAAATATATATGTATGTATATGTGTTTATATATGTATATACATATATGTATAAATGTTTTCTTCAGTAATATTTTAGCAGGTATAGACTTCATTCTTGCCTTGATTGTAATAAAGAAAAATTGACTTAACAGAGGATATTAAGAAACGATTTGAAATTAAATTAACAATCAACTGTCTTATGCACTGTCAAGTCACAATATTGATGAGTTAAGGGCACATGATTATATATATACACACATGTACTGTTAATGTATATATGTATGCATGTATGAACATATGTGTATGTGTATATGTATGTGTATGTATATGCATGCATATGTATGTATATATGGCTATATTTATGGAAATTACCACAAAACTACCAGCTACATTGAATGCACAAATTTCAGCTGCCATAATGAAGGTTTATACCACATTTGCAGCTTATTTAAGTTTTACATAGTAGTTTTAAATTATTACTTTCCAAGTCCCTCAAGTTTTGGATGGGATCATACACCAATGCAAAACTGGACATGGTTTCAAAGGGGAGAAAATGCTCAAAAGGTGAATGGGATGGAATCTAGTCACGGATTTCAAGCAACGGCGAGCGTTCAAATTTTCAAACAGGAACTAGGTGAAAAGGAAAAACCAAAAGTATTGTTCACCTTGTGCAAAAAAATGACAATTTGTAAGAGCATTCCTGGCAATGGTGAGCTTATTGTGAAGGTTTAAGCTTTTTATTTATCCATTTTAATCACAGTTTGTACATTGATTATGTAATATATGTCTGAAATAAAATGTCTTTTATTTGAGAATCCTTCATATAGAGAATTTGAGGGAGAAAAAGGATAATAAAGGGAATTTTTTTATTGTTAAATGATTTATTTTTTTATGTTATCGAAGTGTAAATTCTACTAGTAAGAATAATGCCTTGCATTGGAATTGCACAGAAGACTTACAGGAAAGACCTATAATAAGATAATGAAATCTGGAATTCATGTTCTAAAAAAAGAACTTATTATTAAAGATACATATCAATATAGTTGCTAATAGGACAACAGAAGAGGGCACACTTGGTCATTCTACTTACAAAGACAGCAGTTCCCTGTAATATTAGATTGGAGACCAGGACTATACATTTGTAGATTTCTTGCATTGCTTATTCTATGCATACAAATCCAAGTTATGCAGGGTATGAAAATTGAATAATAAAATGTCATTTTATGATTCAAAACGGTTTTCTGTCATTGACCAAAAAATTAAAAATTTTCTAATAAAAATTTGTTTGTTATAACTAGCAATTTTGGATGTATCACCACTGATTAGGATTTTTATTGTTTACCAACTAACGGCATACACAAACAGTGCTCTCACAAAATGAAATTAACCTCTACAAGGATATTTTAGGTTCTTGCCCTTTACCTCATACAATATTTCATAGAAGACATTAGACTGTTTGCTGAAATACCATGCAGAATAAGTGTATTTACCTAGGGGAATCACTTATCATCAAACTTTGAATACTTGTTTTTACCAAGGCAGTTTCACTCTTCAAGTATTTCATAATTGTAAATTTAATGACAATAATAGATCTCATGAGAATAAAAGACTACAGTAGTCTAAGTTTTTGGTTAACAAATTACATTTGACCCTGCTATGCATCATTTCTGCCTCATTCTTATATAGGATAGCAATTTTTTCGTAACTAAAATGAGGTTGCAGCATTTTGCGAAAAACAAATCTATGAATTGTAGATACATGTGTCCCTTGAGCCCCACGTTCTTGGGCAAGAGCTTGAGGGTCGAGAAATTCCCAAGTCCAAGAGAATAGGGGTTGCAGTAATACCACGGAGAACTCCTAATTCTCTTGGACACAAGATTTAATGAACACATTGAGAATATTTGAATATTCTAGATAATGAGAGATATAATGAATTGTTGTGGTACGGTGAAGAAGCTCTGTTAGACAAAAGACATGTTACTAGTTCAGATAGTAAACAAACTTAGGGGCAAAAGATCTTAGAGCTGAAAGAGATAGCAGGGGTAGATATTACAGTATCTACCAATCACTATCTGAATGCAGTGAAAGGTGCTGTCTTCCAGCAGAAGCTAATATTGTATAAAGAGGAGATGCCACAACTTGAGATGGCAGACCAAGGGGTCATGGAGGCCAAAAGAATCCAAACAAAGGTACTGATAAGTACAGGGACACTGCTATGCTGATTCTCACCTTCGACAAGGAGCAGCTGCCTGAGAAGATCATGGCAGCATGGTATGTACTTGAGGTCCAACCTTCTCCAAGGCATTGTTTCAGATGCCAGAATTTAGATATATTGGATATAAATGCTGCTCAAAACACTTCATCTGTGAGAAATGCACCAGAGTGCATGAAAATGATTACTGTTGTACCAAGATGGTGTTCAAACACTGATAGGAAATGTGTTGTACAGAATGCAGATCCTCTCTATACAGACTACAGAAAACTGTTGTACTCCAAAGGTAGGAGGGTTGCATACAAGAAATACAATAAAATCACAGATAAGAGCTTTACTCCGACAGCAAAAACACCTAACCACAACATAGAGGTTCATCTGCCCCAATATATCAAACGCCAAAAGAACTAGACAAAACCCAGAGTCAAGAGAACAGACAGCAAACTCGAGAGAATCCAACGGAAACTAAGGAAATCCTTAGAGGAATGGCTCTTCCCTTGTACCAAAGGAGCAGAGACCTCCAAAAATCCCTAGGTAACAGACCATCTGGCTCAAAGCTCCAGAGGTCAGAATAAGGGACAAAGCCCTTAATGGGGCTCCAGCCTTAAACGCCAGTAGAGCTGAAACGACAATCAGGATAAAAATGGAGACCCTAAAGCCAACTAAGGACGTGCAGGTGCCTAAGCCTAAGCCACTGATCCATAAACAACCCGAGATCCTGGAAAAGTCTCCCTCACTGCCTGAGGTTAACCTAAGGACACAGAAGGAGCAAAGTGCCAGAGTGCAAGGGGGACTCCTCCAACAAGAGTGGGGGTTAAAAATATCAGTTGACTAGATCTCCCCCAACTAATGGACGTATAATAACAATGATATTAATATATGATAATAAATGATAATTATAATAATACTAATAACAAAAATAATAATTATTGTCACAATAACAATAGTAATCATGATATTGATCCCTATAATAGTAATAATAATGATGATGAAGATGGTAATGATAAATATGATAATGACAATAATATAATAATAATAATAATAAATATAATGATAATGGTATTAATAATAATAATATCGTTAATAATAACAATGATGATAATGATAAGGATCATACTGATAATGATAATGTTGATTATAAAACTAATAGTAATGATAAGTGCAATTCTGATAATGATAAAAAAATCATGCTAAAAAGAATGTTTATTATCATAATAATGATAATACTAACACTGGTAATAAAGATAATATCAATAAAAGGCAATGGTAATAATAATAATAACGATAGCAACAGCAAGGATGATGATAATAACAGTAATAATATTAATAATGAAAATAAAAAATAATAAAGATAATGTGATTATTATAATCACAATGATGATGATAATGATCATGATATTAGTGATAGTGGGAACGATAATAAAGATAATATCATCAACAATGATATGTTGTTGATAATAATAGTGAGAGTAATAACAATAGTATTGATAATGATAATGATAATAATGATAATATTTTTTTTATTATAATAATAATGATAATGACAATAATCATAGTATTAATATCAACAATAATAATGATAATAATAATAATGATGATAGTAATAATATTAGTGTTGATGCTGATGATAATAGTAACAATAATAGTGATAAAAGTAACAAGGACAATACCAGCTATGGTGATTATGATGATAATAATACTGATACTGATAATAATAATAATACTGATACTGATGATAATAATAATACTGATACTGATAATAATAATACTGATACTGATAATAATAATACTGATACTGATAATAATAATACTGATACTGATAATAATACTGATACTGATAATAATAATACTGATACTGATAATAATAATACTGATACTGATAATAATAATACTGATACTGATAATAATAATACTGATACTGATAATAATAATAATACTGATACTGATACTGATAATAATAATACTGATACTGATAATAATAATACTTGTAGCGGGGCGTAGACCCAGTAGATTTGAAGTGGTCTGGTTGAGTCCGGGCTCAACCGAGAATATGGTTTTTGCTTAAGGGAAAGATTCGTCTGCAGTGAACAGATGTAAGGTTCCAGGCCTACGGCACGCTGCCACCACCCGATTAGTAGGTTCGGGAACCGTGTATGTCGTGTAAGTGGGTGTGGGTGTTGTATCAGAGAAGGGTGGAAAGAAAGTACAGAATGTGTGCGCTGAATGTTGGATGTGTAAGTGTGTAAAGTGTGTAAATGTGAAAAGGGAGAGAGCGGAGGCTGAGCGTCTGCGTGGACGTGTTTGGAAGAAAAAAGCAAGATCATAGAATTATTCTTCTTCCCTTCGGTTTGAGCATCCGCCTGCTGGGAGCGGGAACTCCGGGTATAGCAAAATTAATCTGTTCTTGGAATATCAGCTAAATATTCTCTGATTTGACTAGCCTTTTTACAGCCTTTCAAGGGTTGCGAGATATCAGAGCAACCAGCAATGTGCTGTTTAGGAGACCCGAGTCCGAGAAAGATTTAGGCATCTAACCTTGGTCAGAACCAGAACTTCAGTGGTTGTATAAATTATTCTGACTGGAGTTGAGTAAAAGCTCTAATATGGTACGATGTTTATTTAGAGAGCAAGTTACACTCACTAGGGAATTACAGGCATTTTTCAGTCATGAAAAGTAGAAGCAAGGTGTGTGCATCACCAATTTATCACAGCGGCGGTGATGCACGAGAAATCAACACCAGTTAAACTTACCACGATATAAAAAATGTCTTCCCTAAATTGGCGTCCCAACTCCAGAAGTACTGTTACTGGGGGGTCAGCATAAAAACATCCAAGTCCCTAAATTACGTTAAATTGTTAACATCCAACCCAAATGGATGTTAACTGTTAAACCAAAGCTAATGCTGACGGATACCTAGTAAGAGTACTTGTGTGCAAAAGAATTAAGAAATAAATTAATAAAAAGGCTGAAAAAGTCAAGGAAGGGACTATTCACGAAGACTGCCTGAACACCCACAAGGTCAGACAGGAATCAGCCGAAACAACAAACAAAAAAAATCACGTATCATGTGATAAGGGCTCGTTATCAGGAGATACGGATCACTAAAGTCTGCCTGACCTTGTGGGTGATCAGGCAGAGATCAACAGAAACCTATATCAATCAATTACGGAAAAAGATCTTGATAAAGATCTTTGTCCCCGGAGGTACGAATCCTCAAGCAGGGACGAAAGAAACATGAATTAACTTGGTTGTAAAATAAATGTACAGGAGATATAAATGCTAAAGTACGAAAAAAATAAAACGAAGTATTAACTTAAGTCTTAAAAAGGGAGAGTCACACTGGAGGTACAATCACAAAGGGCTGCTTGATCACCCACAAGATCAAGCAGAAATCAACAAACACGCATTAAGCGAAACAAAACAATCAACGATACAGTACGTAAAGGTACTGAAAAAGATCTTGATTCCAGGAGGTACGGATCCTCAGGCAAGAATGAAAAGAAACTAAGTAATAACTTATAAAAATGAATACACTGGAGGTACGGATCCTCAAGCAGTGTTCCTTTAAATCACTTGGTCCTAATGCTCTCAAACACTGGGAAATACGCAAAAATGTTATGGGACTTCACGAAAGAGTGCACCCTGCAGATAATAATGCAGCATGTCACGCTAAAGTCCAAAAGAGACCAGTCGTCTCCTACACACAACCATCAACCACTTAGCTTGAGGAGATACTCAGCAATCCTGGTAAATCCGTGCGCGAAGTATATCCCAGGGTAAATCCGAGCGAGAGCACAACACAGGTAAAATTGTAACCGCGAAGGACCAAAGTGCGGGACAGAGGTCAGGACCAAAGTTATTTTCCTTTCCTCAACCACTACTATATAGACCCCGAAAGAAACCCCCAGGCCAAGCCCCAGGCATGGCGCGAAAGAAGGAAATAGGCAAATGAAGTGCCTGAAGACCAAGCCGATAGTTCGACAATCCAAACAACCGAGACGAGAGAGGGAAGGGGAAAAACAAAAAAGCTGGGTAACGACCGTCACCTTCGCTGGTTATCGCGACAATTTGGAGACGTCGGCAAGAGGAAAGAACATTAGTAAAAAAAATAGGTAAAGGAAAGGATACGGAGAAAATCCGATAATGAACAATTGCGGTAAGAACTGTGCATTTCGGCCATAACATATATACAATAATTAGATTTAAAAATAAATAAATAGCTGTTTTAGCTCGGCGACTTCAACGTTCATTCGACGTTCATGGTTATAAAAATAACCAAGTTCACATTATCACCACAGTCCTTGACTGATGGTTGAACGTAAAAATAAAATAAATAAATGAATAAGAAAGCCTGCGGGACTCAGTCGCAGGTGAAAAAAAAAACGTCTGCGGGATGTAACCGCTCGTGGCACACGGCGGGGACTTCGTCTCTGGCGGCTCGTGACGCGTTGGCCGAGGTTCATGGGGAGGACATCATCCTTAGAGTCGGGACGTACGCAGCCGTACACTACAATACTGATACTGATAATAATAATAATCATAGAAAATACAAATAGTAATGATCATGGTGATAATAATTATAATGAAAAAGATAGCTGTAGTAATAATGATAACGATAATAACAATGACAATGATAATGATAGTAATGATGGTAGTAGTAATAATAGTAACAATAATGATGATAAAAGAAATAATAAAAATGATTATAGTAGGAATAACAATCACAAGATGAGCCTAATGTTAGTGATAAGAACACCAAAAACATATATGAAAAATAAACAATCATAATCATAAATTGAGGATAATGATAATGACAGCAATGAAAATAATCCTTACGGAAACAAAAAGGAAAGTGACGGCGCCTGCGTGTGAACACCTCGTCTCGTGGCTTCGCGAGACTCGAACTCGCGGCCTGCGAGGCGAAGACGCGCCGCTCAGCCACGGAGGTCCGCCGCCTTTTCTGAAAGATAAAATATACTTTAAGAGCATATTGTGTCTGATTGCTTAGATCTATCTGTAGAAAATATACTTTAAAAGCATATCATGTCTGCTTGCTTAGATCTATCAGTGGAAATGTTTAAAAAGTCAACACAAAGAAAGCAACGCCTGAGTATATGTATACACATATAGCTAGATAGGTGTTTACCTGTGTGTGCATGTGTGTGTGAGTGTGTGTGTGAGTGTGTGTGTGAGTGTGTGTGTGTGTGTGTGTGTGTGTGTGAGTGTGTGTGTGTGTGAGTGTGTGTGTGTGTGAGTGTGTGTGTGTGTGTGTGTGTGAGTGTGTGAGAGTGTGAGTGTGTGAGTGTGTGAGTGTGTGTGTGTGTGAGTGTGTGTGTGTGTGAGTGTGAGTGAGTGTGTGTGTGTGTGAGTGTGAGTGAGTGTGTGCGTGCTACCCTCCCTATCTATCAAGGGTTGGGACCGGCACTATGAATGCATTGAATGATATTAATAAAATAGGTATTAATAAGGATCAGGATGATATGAATAATGATAATGATAACGATATAGATAATTATAGTGATTATTACAGCATTCAAACTAGTAGTTGTAATTATAATGATAAAAATAATATAAAGATGACCATAATAACGATAATAATAATGATAACTATAACAATCATAATAACAAAACAATAATAATAATGAAGATTGATGATAATGATAATAAGAAAATAGAAAATAATGATAAATATCATACTGAGAATAGTAATGATGGTGACAATAATAAAAACTATAACAAAAAGAAAAATGATAATGAATCTTAATTATGTTAATAATTAAGATGAAAATAATAATCATGCAACAATGGTAATAATAATAATAATAATAATAATACTGTAATAATAATAGAAATGATCACAATAATGATAACAGTATGCATAACAATATTGATAATAATGATATTAATAGCAATAATGATACTAAAAATGGTGACGACGATCAGAATAGGAATGATAATATCCATGGCGACGACGATAACGATAAGAATAAAATGGAAAACAATGATAATGATACAAATCATGATAACGATCTCTAATATCAACAAGTTTGAAACGTAGGGAAGTGGGCGCATATAACTCTTACGGGAGAGTTGGTTGATGATGTTGGAGCGAATTCTTAATGTTCTATGAGTGGGATCTGAGATGCTTTGGTGTAGTTTTGGGGAAGGTGTCCGTTTTGTGCGCGCGTGTGTGTGCTGTGGGAGTCTGTTCCAGTCACGGATGGTGCGTGGGAAGTATGAGTGTGTTTGAAGGAGTCTGTACTGGTGTGGTATGTCACGTATTCCTGGTTGTGGGCGTTTCGTGTACTAGGTGTGTTTGCGTCGTGTGTGTATTCTTGTTTATGTCGATTTGGTTATTGGTGATTTTGTACATAATTGTTAGTATGTGTGCTTGTCTGCGTATTGCGAGGGCGTCCATGTATAATTGTGGTTTTAATCGTGTTGTGATGGAGTTTGTGTAGTTGTTCGTAGTGAACCTGGATGGTGCTGCGTTAAGTTTGTTTGTGCACAATACTCTAGTGTTGAACGGACAAGAGTTTATAAGCTACGTGTTGTGTCTTGTGTGCAACCATGTAAATTTCTCATCAAGAAACCCAGTGTTCTATTGACTTTTTGTATGTTTGTGTGTGTACTAAATATCATGTTGGCGTGAAGTATGATACCAGGGTATTTGTATGATGGTATGTTGGGTAGTTGTTGCGAGTGTATAGCGTAAGGAAATTTAATGGGTAACTGTGAACGGGTGATGTTAAGTGTATTGCATTTATCGGGCCAGAAATCCATTTTCCAGGTGTCTTAATCGGTCGCTAGATGGCTGTCGCCAGCAAAAAGTCTAGTTGTAGAATTAGGGGTCGATAGTGGGAGATCACTTAAATAGAGTAAGAAAATGAGTGGCCTAAGACAGTGTCTTGGGGGACACCAGAAGAGACAGGGACAGTCTGAGACAGTACCGTCAAGAACGTGTTGGGTCCTTTTGGAGAGGAAAGCTGTGATCCGGCCTTCTTGAGGTCTTTGGCGAGTGTTTTTTTGCTCGATTTTAAAAGCGTTCCAATTTTCTGGTGTGTTGTATGATTGTGAGCATCTGTAGTCTGTTTTTTCGGTGTTGTCTGCGTAGGTCCCTGGAGAACCAGGGATTATATGCCTACAAGGTGTTTTTGTAAAATATGATTTTTGATAGAAGGGTGTATGAGGAGTTTCAGGGTATTCCAGTTATCATCAAGGGGTTGGGAGTTGGAGTAAGGGTCAAAAGATAGAATGTGGTCTCTACGTCATGTCCTGTATAGTCGAGTCGGGTTTAGAGGAGAGCAAGATAGGTCCTCCTCTGCGTTTCTGTCTGGTCGGTCGGAGGTTTGCGTCAACAACTACCTCGGTGTTTGCTATGCGGTGTGTTGTTTGAGAGGCAGAGGTCTAGCGTGAGGGCAATGGTTGAGGGGCCTCCATCACCAACGGGGCGTGTGTTCTTTTGTGGTATGGTTTGAGTACTGTTTGTGAGTGAGAATGTGTTTATGATGTCTATGTAGGTATCATGTAGTTGGCGCCTGTTTGTGTGGTAGACGATGGGGTTTGGGGTGAGCGTCAATGGGGTCGAGAGGGGATGAAGTGGCCCACTCGAGGTTGCCATCCAAATGTGTTTATCTGGTGAGAGATGTGGGAAGGTTTTGGACGTATTCTGTCTTGGAAGATGGGGGTATGTGCGAAGCTACTGGTAATTGTTAACGAGCCCGACGCACCCTCCCAGAGACTAAGTTCCCAAACGGGGGGGGGGGGTTAATGGATATCACGAAGCTCCAAACTAGAGGGGGGGGGGGCAATGGATGGCACGAAGTTAATATAAACCTGTTTAAAAAAAAATAAACACTAAAAAGTAGGGCTTTCTGAAAGATGAGCCAAACTTCGTCCGAGGGACAACAAAGTATTCAAAAGTAAACGCAAAACGCTATACGCACAAACCAACAACAAAAACAGTATTTGTGGCACATACCGTCAGTTTGGAGGGTACAAACGAGCTGCGGCGAGGAGGAACTGTTGGAATCTTGTTCCCCGCCGGGTATGCCACGAGGAAAATGGCCCTGACCAAATACCCAGCGAAGTGGTAACTCCTGCTGAAGCGGGGCACTTCGCCTTTGGGCTCCCTCCATTTGCGCTCGATCATATTAGTGTGCGCCTTCCTGTCAGGGTTAACAAAATGATATGAATGGTTCAGTTAAATGTTGATAGTCCTCTTTTCAAGAGAGTTCTATGCCTTCCAACAATCACTAATTACCGCTGTCATGGGTAGATACGCTCTTTAATTACGTTAAGCAAAGAGAAATGCGTCTCCATGGGTACGAGGAAAAAACCCTACTCTTGCGGCATATTCCTCCAAAAAACCCCGACCTTCGATTACTCTACCAACATTACCTTTCCAAATTAAAACCTCTCGACAGAAGCTCGCCCAATTGCAAATAGTCTTGTTAAGGCAATTAAAATCGCTACGTGCAGATTCGTAAGAAAACCTCCCTCTCTCTCAAATACAAATTGACAGATTTTAAATTAGTTTCAAAATCGAGATTACTCTTATCAAACTAGGTGTTCTTAAAGTGATTTTTTTGAAATTGCGTCTAACTTTTCTATCATTATTTTGTGACCGGCACAGATCGATCAAGCGGCCGGCTTGGTCTCCACAATTTTGCTAAAACGGACACTAAAATGATAAAATAAACATTTAAATCAATATTAAAACTTACCCCATGTCACACTGAGCATAAAAATTGCTAGGACCTGCCATGCCAAGAGCCTAAAGGGAAGTGTGCAAGTGATTGACGGTGAGTATTGTTCCAACATGGGAAGCAATGAATATTGAGGCAGTAACCAAAGTCTATATACTCCAAGATAGGAAAGGTCCAATATCCACCACAAAAAAAAAATAGACGCCAGAACACTTGCGCCATCTGTTGTGCTGACCCAATAGTACATTGACTATTATTTTTAGCATCGTTTTCTTTTTGTTTATGCTTATTTTGGCATCGATTTCTATTAGTTCCGTTATCTATGATGATTTATTAATACTATTACATTTTTGCTGTTTACTTCTTAAACCATTCTCTATGATGTTAATTTATTTAAGGTAGGCTAGTATATTTTGGCATAGTTTTCTTTTTACGCCGTTCTCTATGATGTTTAATCATTTATTTTAATAACATATAATAGATTCTTAGGATTCTAAGCATTACTTATTCTTGATTTAGTTATTATGTAGGAGACATTCGCAGTAAGATACTGAAAATCTGAGGGCACAATCGTAAAGAGCATGGGAAAGAGAAGGCAGTGATTTGTAAAAAAAATCTGCTGAGAGAAATGGTTATGTCAGAATCAAATAAATCATTGCAAGGAAGAGGCCGCTTCTTGCCATCACTTCATTGATTAACCATTAGTTAACAAACTCCCGTGGCGGTGAAACGCTTTTCGTATATGATACGAATCTTGTCAAAAGCCCGGGATAATAGTTACCCCTACAAATTAGAGTATGGGGTAGACTTTAAAGAAAATGTCATTAAAGAGGGACTATACTAATTTAGAATGATTCTGAACTGTCTTTTATACATTTTTTTCTAGATGCCATCCCCTAAATTTTTTTACGTTTTTACATATATGTACATATTTAATCCATTCATTCAGTTTCTATTTTAGTTTAAAACTATTTCACTGTTTTATCTTTCGGTTCTTATTCAGTTTCTATTTTTTCAGCTAGTGCTTTTTTATAATCAATATTTTCACATTTAAGGATGTCCTTTTATTCATAAGTTCATAAGTAGTTTTATTTCTTCAATCTAAACCCCCGTGGAAGAACCGTCGGCAGGGTCAAAGTTTATCTGACCACCTTATGTCGTGACGGTTGGGACTCCTGATTGAGACTGATAATAACAACAATGATGATAATAATGATGATATGATATTGAGAAAGCTAATGATAAAGATAATGATTACCGATAATAAAGATAGTAAGAAGAAGACGAGGAGGAGGATTGAAATAAAAATGATAATGATAGTAATAGTGATGATGATAATAACGACGATAATGATAAAGATAATATAATTGATAGATATGATAATAATGATACGAGTAATAACGATAATGATAAGAGTAATAATAACGAAATTAATGATAAGAGTAATGATAATAATAATGATAATAATGATCACAATAACAGTTAAAAAAGAGTATTGATGATAGTAATAATAGTATCTCTAACAGCAATATTGATAGTAATATTTGCAGAAATAATAGTAAGAATGAATGTATTCAAAAGAAAAAAAAGAAGAAAATGAAAAAAAAAAAATATATATATATATGTATATATATATATATATATATATATATATATATATATATATATATATATATATATATATATATATATATATATATAAGGAACAAAAGAAACGTTTTCCCTACTGCGCCAGCACGTGAGCAGCTCACGCTTGGCTTCGCGAGACTCGAACTCATGGCCGTCAACGTACGAGGCGGAGCTCAGCCACGAAGATCTCTGTCTGTCTGTCTGTCTCGTTCTCCCTCCCTCTCGCTCTCTCTCTCTCTCTCTCTCCCTCCCTCTCTCTCTCTCTCTCTCTCTCTCTCTCTCTCTCTCTCTCTCTCTCTCTCTCTCTCTCTCTCTCTCTCTCTCTCTCTCTCACTCTCTCTTTCTCCCTCCCTCCCTCTCTCTCTCTCTCTCTCTCTCTCTCTCTCTCTCTCTCTCTCTCTCTCTCTCTCTCTCTCTCTCTCTCTCTCTCTATTCTGTTGCAGAAGATAACGTTTACTTGTATTGCATATTATGTCTGTCTATGTAAATCAATCGGTGGAAATGTTTTAAAAGTCAACGGAAAGTAATTATAATGGTGGTGATGAAAATAATGATAATAGTGATAATGATGATAGCGTTAAAGATAATTAGCATTATGATCACTACAGTAATGAAAATATCAGTTGGAATAATTACTTTAATAATATGTTATGATAATAGAGGTAAAATGATAATAATAGTAATAATATAAGTAATAGTAACAATGATATTGATAGAAATAATAAAAAAAACTAAATGATGATAATAATGATAATGGTAGTAATTATGATATGGATAATAGTAATGATGATGATGGCAGTAATCATGATGTTAATAATAATGATAATAAGGATGATAATAACAAAACATTAATTATGATATTAAAGATGATAACATCCTCAATATCATAAAAGTGATATCATATCACAATAGTGATAATAATAATGATTATAGTGAAAATAATAATGACTATAATGATAATGATAACTGATAATGATAATGATTAAGGTAATGATGGCAATAGTGATGATGATGCTAATAGTGATCATTACTATTATAATATCGTTGATAATAATATTAATGATAACAACAACGACAACAACAAAAAATAATGATAATAATAATAATAAAAATGATAATGATAATGATTATAGTAATGAAGATGATAGTAATGATGATAGTAATGATACGATAATTGGAATGTTGATAATGAAAATAATGATGATAATAATGGTGAAAATAATTATAATAATAATCATGATAATAATAATTATAATGATACTGATAATAATGATAATAATCAAAATAGTGATAATAAAAACGATAAGCACAACAATGGTAATAATAATGATGATAGTAATAATAATAATAATAATCATAATAATAATAATCATAATAATAGTAATAATAATGAAAATGATAATAATGATAATGATAATGATGATGATAATAACAATGAGGATGATATTGATTATAGTAATAATACTAATACTAATGATAATGATAATAATAATAACAACAATAATAATGATAATGGTTATACTTGTGATTTTCTCAAAACAAAAAATATGGTTTCTATGCTTATGTTTCTCGACCATTATCTGAAGCTGCCAAGTTGTTTAGGTCTCGTTAGAAAAATAAATAAATAAAAGATGAAAAAAATCTGCCCATGATATTTTCTTATGATTTACTTCTTTCTAGATGTCTCCATGTGGATGAAACGTTATTTTTTCGTGTATCTTTGCAATTCTGACTGACTTTGAGTTCGGTCCGAAATACTGTAAGATAAAGAAACTGATCAAGAAATTCGTATTGTCATCTCAGTATATGACTTTTTTTTTTTCTAACTAAGAGTGTTACCAAAAAAGAAAAGAAAAAGAATGCACACAAAAAGTTACCTTTACAAGCATTTTTGTGGGTTTTGTGAAGGTTCAAAGGGTTCAAAGTAGTAGTAGAAACAAATTCTGTCAAAAAGTCTAAAAAAATTGGTGTATAAGGCTACATGTTGAGAGAGAGAGAGAGAGAGAGAGAGAGAGAGAGAGAGAGAGAGAGAGAGAGAGAGAGAGAGAGAGAGAGAGAGAGAGAGAGAGAGAGAGAGAGAGAGAGAGAGAGAGATGAATAAGAGGGTGAAAGTAAGGAGGGAGAGAAGGAGAGAGGGAATGAGGGAGAGAGGGAATGAGATAAGGAAGGAATTAAAAAAACCGTTTCCTCCACTTTAATTCCTACATACACTCTGTTACATAAGTCTCATTTTAAGCTGAACCTGAACGCTGAAACATAATTAAATTTGGAGCAACCCTACCTCTCCAAAAAAGGTAAAAACAACAAAATTTGCATATGATCCGATCTGTTTTGCGCCGTAATATACGCGTGCGCCAAACATGTAGACACGACAGGGGAGACTTATTCAAATCAGTCGTTTTTTTTTTTCTTCTTTTTTTGTCAAGTTCAAAACCTTGGTGAGTCTACTTGATTTTTTAAGTGTTCAAAACTTTGTCAAGATCACTTGTTTTTTTTCTGATAGGTATTTGCGATCAATTATATACACTTTCTTGGTTTGTTAGTTGAATACACGTGGAAATACCGACACAGAGACGCATTATATAGAATAAGAAGAAAAGAGATGAAAATGAAAAAAAAAGATAAAATGAAAGAAAAGAAAATGAAAGAAAGAAAGAAAAAAAAGAAAAAAAAACATGAATGGACCCCCTACAGTGAATGCGATGTAGATCCATCATTGATATGCAAATCTACATAACCTTGAAAAAGACTTTTGCATCCGCGAAGCCTTCCCTACGGTCCCCAGGCCAAGGACATCTGCCGTACGACATGCGCAAAAAAGCCCGCCATTTTCAAAAGATTCAGAAGACGAGTTTCGACCAAAACAAGTCCTCGCAATTCATACTTTTATTCATCCGCATCTCATAGTTTTACACTTTAATTCGCGCGTTTTTTTTTTTTTTTAACCGTTTCTCCTAGTTTGCAAATCCGAAGACCTTCCCCCCCGTACGTGCGCTTCATTTTTCCTCGTCGAGAGAACGACACAAACCTCGATTCTTTCGCGCGGTCATCTTCGCCTTTCGTGGAATCTGCTGACTCATGGTTCAGCGGATGGCGTTACCGGAGGAGGCGCTGGAGAGGACTGCCGGCGGGTGTGTCGGTCACTGGCAAGGTCGCGTCCTGGGCAGGGGCGCTGACCTTCGTCCCGGGGCCTCTGGAAGGGGTGCTGACCTTAGGCACTGCTGCCGGAGCTTCAGGGTTTGCGGGTCGGCAACAGAGGTGGTCAGCTGGACAGGTTTCTAGGAACATCGGTGAAGTAGAAATAATACGTCTTTTAGTAATTATGTCATTTTTTTTTAACGTCTCGGTATTTCGTCTTAGAATTACACGTAAGTTCAATGATTGCCTTTTGGGAATAATTCATCCCCATTCAAACCTTTCCAAAAATTGTCACAGTAAACTCTTATATTCCTGTCTTTCCGAAGATGGTTGTTGGCAATGATTACTTCCTCGACAAATCAAGTTCGCTGTTGCTACCTGCAAACAAATAACACATTCTCACACGGCTTTGGGATATACAAGTCGGAAACGAGTATGGAAAGGTCACTATACGAAATAACTAAATGAAAATGATAAAAAAAACTGAAGATAAACAATAATAGGCAATATGCAAACAGAATTGCAAAACAAATTTTATCGGACGGGTTCCAGGTCAATGCATTATGGCTGGGACCAGTCTGTTCCAACACTATCATTTTAAAAACGAGCAAGTAATGGTCATTAACAATAACTTAATACCTATTCACGATGGGCTTAAGGAACGACGATTGCACTTGTACGCAGCCTATAACCAAATACTTTAGAATTTTATAGAGGCTTTCGGACAATATTTTAGTTGTATAAATCGGAGATGCTGAAGCTCCTTTTGTATATTGTCCAATTCAAAATATAGTTGAATGTTTACTTATATGTATGATAAAGGTTTTTATAAGAAAACGGGGGTAGGGAGGGAAGACAGGCACAAACACACACACACACACACACACACACACACATATATATATATATATATATATATATATATATATATATATATATATATATATATATATATATATATATATATATATATACAGAGAGAGAGAGAGAGAGAGAGAGAGAGAGAGAGAGAGAGAGAGAGAGAGAGAGAGAGAGAGAGAGAGAGAGAGAGAGAGAGAGAGAGAGGGGGAGAGAGAGAGAGAGAGAGAGAGAGAGAGAGAGAGAGAGAGAGAGAGAGAGAGAGAGAGAGAGAGAGAGAGAGAGAGAGAGAGAGAGAGAGGAAGAGAGAGAGAGAGAAAGAAAGAGACAGAGCAAGAGAGAGACCGAGAGACAAAAACCAGAAACAGAAACAAATAAAGAGAAAGACAAACAAGCGGACAAAGAAACAAAACCAAAACACAGTCAAAAGGAAAGAGAGAAACAGAGGCACAATGGCAAACAAACCCAGCAGTCTAAACTTAAGTGCAAAAGGGGCCTGGAGAGCTGAGTCTCCCCTGGACACTTTATTCCCACTTAGTCGCCTCTTAAGGACCTCCAAGAATTATTACTTAATCTTATCTTATTATCTGCGTGTCTGAGCATTGGGTGGCTTTCTTATAACTGTATCTTATTAATATATTTGCGAATAATAGCATTATAATCGTTGTTCTTATGTTTATCTAGGAAATGGAGGAGAAGATGGAGAGGGAGGAGGAAGATGACGAGAAAGATAAGGAAAAGGAGGAGGAAGAGGAGAAGGAAGGGGAAGAGGAGAAGGAGAAAAGGTTGAAAGAGGAGGAAAGGGAAAGAAGGAAGAATAGGAGAAGGAAGAGGAAGGAAGGGAGGAAGGAGGAGGCAGAGGAGAAGGAAGGAGAAGGGGGAGGAAGAGGAGAAGGAGGAAGAGGAGAAGGGGTAGGAAGAGGAGAAGGAGAAGGAGGAGGAAGAGGAGAAGGAGAAGGAGGAGGAAGAGGAGAAGGAGAAGGAGGAGGAAGAGGAGAGAGGGGGAAAGGAGGAGGAGGAAGAGGAAGAGGAGAGAGAGGAGGAAGAGGAATAAGGAAATGAAGATGAGGAGATAAAGAACGATGAGAGTAAGAGGAGAGGTGATGGAGGAAGAGGAGGAGAATGGTATTGATAAAAAAAATCATAACAAGAACAATGTTAATAACAGTAATAATGATTACAATGATATTTATAAGAACAACAATAATGATAACAGTAATAAAAATGATAATAATGATCATAAGATTATAATGTTAATAATAATGATAATAAAATGAAAATGATGGTTATAATGATAGTAATAATAATAATGATGAAAATAATGATGATGATGGTGATAACTATAACATTGATGATAATAAGGACGACAATGATAATAATTGTAATAATAATGATAATAGCAATAGATATAATAATAATGATAATAATAACAATGATAATGACAATGAAAATAGTCATGATAATAATGATAACAACAGCAATAATATTGATAATAATGATAATAATAATGATAATGATAATATTCATTGCAATAATAATGATAATGAAAATGATAATGATAATAATAATGATAATAATAATGATAATAATCATAGTAATAATAATGACAATGGTAATGAAAATAATGACAATAATAATAACAATAATGATAATGATAAGGATAATAGCGCTAGTAATGTTGATGACAATGATGATAACAATAATGATGATGATAACAGTGATAATAACTATAATGTTAATAATGATAATAATTATTATAACAATAGTCATAAAATGATAATAATAAATAATGATAATGTAATAAATAATAATAATAATAAATAATAATATTTGTAATGATTATGATAAATCATAATAATGATAACAATGATAATAATAACAACAACAACAATAATAATAATGATAATAATAATGATATCAATTATGATAACCCTAATGACAATGATGATAATGATGATGATGATAACCGTAGTAACAATAATGATAATCCTTCCTCTTATCATATCCATTAAAGATGGTAATGATGAAAATCAAAGTTATAACATAAATGATAAATGTTCTAAACAAAAATATAAAAATCGTAAATCTAATAAAAGTAATACTATTACTAAACTTCCTAATATCAGTAAACAACAACAAAAACAACAACAACAACAAGAAACCCAACAACAGCAAAATCAACAGCAACATTGATAATGATCATATTAAACTAGTATTAGTATACCTCTTGGTGCAGCTGTAGGCCCTTGGGAACAGAAGTGATGCCATTATTACTAGGTATGATAATAATACGTTTCGAAGGCTGAAGAAATGAAAGAAAGAGAGAAAAAAAGGATTGATAGGCGAGTAGGGGAGAGGCGCTGACAACATACTATGATGTCACTGAGGATATACTTCGATTATAGGTGTTCCCGGTTGCCGATATGTTTGTTTATGTCGATAACACACACACACACACACACACACACACACACACACACACACACACAAATCTTTCTCATAATGAAGATTCTCTCTATTCTCTCTTCTACTCTTCATTAATGTTCTAGAAAAATGAAAAAGAAAAAGAAAAAAATCCTAACCACCGCATTTCCACCGACAAACAGCTCAAACTACCGCTGTTCTCCTCGTTAGTGGAGCCTCGTTCGTCATCCGCCTGTTATCGAATCTTTCAGCGGCCGAACAAGTAACTCCAACGGTTGTGTTGGTCAAAGGCAGTCTTTTGGATATGACGAAGTTTAAAAAAAAAAGTCATTCTATCCGTTTAATGGATATTAGTTCGTATTTTACAAATCTCTTGCCTAATTATTCCTGAACGACTTATAGAACCATGATATATATAATTGATCATAATTTTTTTTTTATCAATTCCTTAACAATGAGTATTTCTATTGCTTTTATTTCACACAAAAAAAAATCTACTAACGGCTGAGGAAAATATGGAATAAAACAAAAAGAAATACAAAAGAAGACATCAATTGAACGTGTTTTTGTTCCCCTGGACATAAGGTAGATTCTTTTTTTTTTTTTTTTTTTTTTTTTTTTTTTTTTTTTTTTTTTTTTTTTTTTGCCTTCCCCTTGTAAGGCCTTGTGTCATCTGTGATATCAGCTGACTGCAAGAACCCGCCCCGCAGCAGCCGACACGTATTAGGCAGCTTGAAATGTTTGTTGCACAGTCATATTGCGAAGTTATGGGTGTGTATTCATTTAAGTATGTGCATAAATAGAGAACGAGAAAGAGGAGTTAGGGAAGAAATAGAGAAAAAGAAAGAGAAAGAGAGAGAGAAGGCAGGTGATAAGGAGAAAAAAAGAGAGAGGAGAGAGAGGGACAAAGAGAGAAGAGGTGTGAGAAGAGAGAGAAAGAGGAAAGAGGAGAAAAAGAGGATTTTATTTTATTTTATTATAGATTGACCTTATTAAAAATCTAGTTTTATTTCCATTTGTTGCAATGGAAATTCTTTGCTGTGACATACTGTCTGTTTTATAATACTTCCAAATCTCCCCGTGTGCAAGGAATGGCCGGGGTTACCATCCACTGGCTGCGCGTGGGATTGAACGCAGGTCAGCAAGATTGTTAGACCAACACGCTAACCGCTGCGCCACACACACGCACACGCACATGCACACACACACAGGAGAGTAAATGAGTCAGAGCGAGCGAGAGAATGAGATTGAAAGAGAGAGACAAAAAGAAAGAATGAAAGAAAGCAAAAAAGAGAGCGAGAAAGACAGAGAGAGCGGACAAAAAACAGGAAAGACAGAGAGCAAGAGTAAAAAGAAAACACCACATTTCCACCCAGCAAAAGCACGCAGGCACAAGGTCAAGCACGTACTGTCGAGAAGGAAAACTCCAGGACGCCTCCATCACGT
>NC_091586.1:17810537-17813037 GCF_042767895.1 Penaeus vannamei
TTTATTTGTTTCTCAATGCTATCTTTTTTTCTCTCTTTCTCATCTACGTCGCTTCAGATTCCTTCCCGATCTCCTTCCTTACTTTCACCCTCTTATTCATCTCTCCCTCTCTCCTCCTTTCTCACCTCTCTCTCCCTCATCACATCCACCTCCTTCTTCACCTCTCCTCCTTCCTCATCTTCTCCCTTCCCTACCTCCAACCTCTCCTTCTCTCCATCTTCCCCCACTTCCTCTACCCTATCTTTCTCTCCTTCCTTCTCTCCATCTTCCTTATCCCCCACCCCCCTTCCTTCGTCCACCCCCCCCAAGTATCTGAAGTAGGGAAGGCCGCCCCAGGGGAAGTAAGGGGAATCCCCTCCCTCCCCGAGCACACCAGGGGTCGCTCTCTCTCCCACGTGATCAGCTGATAGGGGCTCGAGTGACCCCGCGTGTAAATTAAACGGTGGCAGGAGGGTATTCGGTGTTAATGGTGGTCACGTGGCTCGGGTAGGGGCATGGGGGAGGTGGGGAGGGAGGGGAGTAGGGGGGTGGATGGGGGAGGTGGGGAGGAAGGGTAATAGGGAGGGGAAGAAGGGGTGGTGGGGAGGAAGGGGAGAGAGGGGGGATGGGGATGTGGGGAGGGAGGGGAGAGAGGGGTGGTGGACAGGGAGGGGAGTAGAGAGGGAGGGAGGGGTGGTGGATGGGGGAGGTGGAAGGGGAGAAGGGAGAAGGAGGTAAAGAGGGATTGTGGAGAGAGAAGGATATTGAGGAAGACGAAGAAGAGGGAGAGGTGGAGGTGGTGGAGGTGGTGGAGGAGGGGGGAAAGGAGGGGGATTAGGGGAGGAAGAAAGGAAGGGAGAGGAAAGGGGGAAAGGTAAGGGAGCAAAGTGGGAGGAGGGAAGGCGGATAAAGAGAAAGGGAGTGGATAGGGGGAGAGGAAGGGGGGAAGAGGAAGGGCGGATACAGGAAAGGAATTGGAGAGGGCGGGGAATAAAACCTATTAATCGCACTAAACATAACTACGCTGATGTTCTCTAATGGAAATGCCAATGAAAACAAGAGTAATCACGGCAAAAGGAATGCAATACAGATAACAGGGATCATTGTGATAAAAAACATGATAACAATAAGAAAGGCAAAGTTGAATATAACTACGTTCCTTTTTGTACACATTCTGTAATCTGAATTCAGGAAGGGTTCGGAGACAACGATATATAGTTGAAAGAGAAGATGAAAGACGAGAACATTGATAGAATACATGAATCTGCTTTAGTCTACACGCACGCATGCACACACACACACACACACACTTACACTCACACACACACACACTTACACTTACACTCACACACACACACACACTTACACTTACACTCACACACACACACACACACACACACACACACACACACACACACACACACACACAAAACACACACAAAACGCACACAAAACACACACACACACCCACACACACACGACCACACACTTACACAACTACACACTTACAGACACATACACAGAGCATACATACATACGTATAGTTACACACCTGACTCGTAAACACACACACACACACACACTGGAGTGGAAAATAACGAAAAAAAAAGAAAAAAGAAAAAAAAACCGTTTCCTATCAATTTCTTTGTGTAATAACCCTTATCAACAACTAGATAACAACTGGTGCTTATTACCATTATCACCGAATCTGCAATAATTATCAGCTTGTTTTCAGTATAGACTGTCCTTGTGATACCGTAAAAAGAAACACAATCTCATGTCGATATAAATAAATGTGAATACTAGAATAGGGTTGACTTAAATAAATACACACACACAAAAAAAGTGAAGAACAAAGGAAGATAAATACAACTAAAAGAAAGAAAATAAATAGTTATACAAACAGTTAGACTCAGTTCCTGGCTTTACATGCACTAAAGATAAGGCATCGGAGTATAAAACGAATTAGAGAAAGAAAGAAAATGCGGAATGATTTGAAGGCCAAGAAGGAGGAAGAGGAGGAAAAAGAAAAAGAGGAAGAAGAGGAAAAAAGAGGAAGAGGAAGAAGAGGAAGAGGAAGCGCAAGAGGAAGAAGAGGGAGACGATGATGGTGATGATGATAAGGTGGAAAAAAGAAAAGGAAGAATAGAAATAAGAACAAGAACAAGAATAAGGAAAGAACTAGAACAAGAAGAACAAGAACAAAAAAACGAAATAAGTAAAGAAAAAGGAACAAAGAAAACAAAGAAGTAAAGAAAAGATAAAGAAAAAAAGGAAAAAAAACGAAGACGAAAGCCAATATGGAAATAAAAAAAAGGAAAATAAAGACGAGTATGTGAACAAAGGAGAGAAAACAACGACCCAGGCCACTGATCTGTAACAATCACCATCACTCGAGAACCGCAGGGTGCCTTTGCAGTCGAGGGGCGAAAAAGGGGTTTTCCCCGAGCAAGGTCGAGCGATGCGATAGAGAGAAAAAAGAAAGAGAGCGGGGGAAGGAGGGGGAGGGTGGTGAGGGAGG
>NC_091586.1:17883614-17886114 GCF_042767895.1 Penaeus vannamei
ATTGTATGTTAGAAATCTTATCAGTCGTGCTAATTACCAATGTGATTATAATTATCTGTCCTTGTCACGGTAAATACGCTACAAGAATAAGTAATTATCAAGACAATTAATCATTATGATAAACTATCTTGAGGTGTTTCATTCCACCTTCCCTCTTTTTTCATTATTTCTTTTCACTCTCCCTTCTACTCGATACGCCACTCTCCCTCCTTATTCCCTCTAACCCCTACTCCTTGTTCCCTTCTATCCCCAGGCCCTCCTCTCTCTCCCCCATCTATTCTTTCCCTCTTCCCCACCGCCTTCCTCCTTCGTAATTAACCCAACCTGTACTCCTCTTCTTCCCCCAATCCCCACACCTCATCAGAAATCCCCTATCCCAGACCCATCCTACACCTCTACCCTCTACCCATTCCCTTCCCTCCCTCCCTCTTTCCCATTCTACTCTTCTACCCCCTACCCTTATCCCATTCCCTTCCCACTCCTCTACCTCATACCCATTCCCTTCCTACCCTCCCCACCCCATTCCTATCCTTCCCCTTACCCTCATCCCATTCCCATCCCACCCCTCTACACCCTTCCTACTCCTCTACCTCATACCCATTCCCATCCTCCCCCTTACCCTCATCCCATTCCCATCCTACCCCTCTGCACCCTTCCCGTTTCCTTCCTACCCTCCCCACCTCATTCCCATCCTATCTCCTCTTACCCACTTCTTATCCTACCCCCTTACCCCTCCCACATTCCCCAGCCTCCCCCCCCCCCCACACGTCAAACGGGCTGTGAAGGTCTTTTACACAACAACGACCTGCACAGAGGAAGGGGCGGAGGAAGGTCGTACTAGATTTTGTTCTCTCGTTCTCTTGGTCGTTATCCGTTCTTGTTTTCTTCTACTGATGACTTTGTTTTTTATTATTCATTGTTTTTATTTTTCTACTTTTTTCTTATGGTTGTTGTTGTCGTAATTGTCGTTATGCATTCTTATTATCTTCTACTGATGACTTTGTTTTTTCATATTCTTTGTTGTTAATTTTCTGTTCTTTTGTTATGGTTGTTGTTGTCTTAATGATTTTGTTGTTATTATTTTTCTTTTTCTGTTCCTTTATCATGGTCGTTTTTTTGTTGTTTTCAATACCAAGATGATTATGATTTTGATGAAACTAAAGATGATGGCAATTATAACGTAGAGGATGTTGAAATGATGATAATGGGAATGATGAGATTAATTGATTATTGCGTTTTTGATTATCGATAATGATAATCGTCGTGTCAGTTGGTAAAATTATGAAATTGATAAAAAAGATAATATAGAAAAATGAAAATGTGATAACATCGATCTGATATTTTCATTACTATCATTTGCAGCATCCTCCTTTGGTATATTCAACCTTATAATCAACCTCTCTCCTCTCTCTCTCTCTCTCTCTCTCTCTCTCTCTCTCTCTCTCTCCCTCTCTCCCCCACCTCTCTCTCTCTCACTCTATCAATATCATGATTACATGATTTCTCCTCATCACTCCTCATCATTCCTCTTTATTCCATCTCTCTCTCTCTCTCTCTCTCTCTCTCTCTCTCTCTCTCTCTCTCTCTATATATATATATATATATATATATATATATATATATATATATACATATATATATATATATATATATATATATATATATATATATATATATATATATATATATATATGTATATATACTACCCAATACTATTCTTCTTCATCTTGTATTGCTATTGCTAATCACCCAGTATCATCTTGATTGCATTTATGATCATCTTTCTTTTTCCTCGTCTTTTCTTTGCCAAATCCTCTTTATTGCATCTGCTCTCATCATTCTTCTTTATCTTGCTCCCTCCTACGCATCTCTTTCCATCATATTATCATTATTTCCCGCTTACACAGTCCGTCGGTTTTAAGCAGCTATTAATTTGATAAGTTCTTTTTATGTTCATTTTTTTCTCAAGTCTAACCTCGAAGACGTGTTCCCGATTGAATAGTTAATTAAGATGAATAATTCTGAAATTAACTGGGTTAATTTGATATTGTCTTACTGCGAAGGTGTGTGAAAGGGAGAGAGAAGAGAGGGTGAAATGACGATAATTATGGGGAATTGGAAGAACTGTAATGATAATTATGTATGTCTAATTAGTGTCATTATCATTGATATAAAAATTATTAGTCTAGCGTTGTCATGATTGATAAAGTAAAAATTAAAAAACATTAAAGTAAAAAATACGGATATGTTATAAAGAGGAGATGAAGAAGAGGGAGAGAGAGAAAAAAAGAGAAGAAAGGGAAGGGATATTATCATTACTATTATTATCTATCTTATTTTATTCTATTTTATTCATTCTTTTTTCTACACATCTTCGATATACGTATATACATATACTTATATATTTTCTGTTTCTTTTCTCTTTCTTTCTTTCTTTCGTACATATTCTCTTCATTCTCTACACATATTTGTTTTCGGCATTAGCATTTTGCAGTTTAGA
>NC_091586.1:17906114-17908614 GCF_042767895.1 Penaeus vannamei
GTATGCATATCTGTCTCTACATCAGCATCTTTGTCAGTATAAGTACGTGTTTCTGTCTGCGTCTGCTTTTACGCTGAGATCGAGTCCTGGAACCGGGTGGGGTTGCCACTTCGTCTCTTTTTGTATCCCAATTTCCAATGACTCACTCAAACCCAAACGAAATGGTAATGGTTCTTATATAAGTGTTTAGTCGGCGGTGAGTTTAAGTTCAGGCGTAGGGTGTATTTGGGTTCATTATCACGGCTTTACTACTTCTTGTGAAATAATAAGGTTGATGTATACTTAGCTTTAGAATATGTCTGTGTTGAGGAGAGAGAATGAGAGAAAGATAATATGAGAAGAGGAATGACTTAGAAGAAGGTTAGACACAGTAACAATGATGATAATAATATATATATAAGTGCGTAGGTAATAGATAGGTTGATTGATAACTAGATAGATGAATAGAGAAGTGGATATAGTTGGATAATTAGGAAGAAAGAAAAAATAAAGAATTTTAATTACTTAGAATATTTTGTCTTTTTGATTATCATAATCATCTTTAACTGAATTACAACTAAGTTATAGAAACTGCGTCTTTCTATACAAGCTGAAAATATATTACATGTAACTCTTTATGGTTGTATCATAAAAGTCATTTGTCTAATTGCATAATTGATAAGTTATATCGTTAATGTTAATTATATGTCCAAATTGAATGATCGTTTTCAGTTTTACGTTCACAAGAGAACCTTTTTCGTCCGTTCAGAATATTTTAAGTCCGTCGTCAGGTGGGAAAGATACGTGCTTTTCTTATTTTTTTTCTTTTTTACAACTCTTATGTTACTGACTTCAGATATTGGTAATTGTCTGTGAATGTGGAGGGTATATAATTAAACAGAATAATAATATAATTTTTCAATTTCTTTATTTAATGCATCTCACTTCTTGCATGACTTAAACAGACGAAGGAAATGTGTTCAATAAATCTTTTATTTACATTCCACTTCATTAAACATTCAAACGCATATCACAATTTTAATTTTAAAAAAGCTGTTGTGTCATATCAAAAATAGAAATGACATTGAAATTTTATTGCCAGTACAGTTATGGGATGCAAAAAAATGGAAGCAGCACAGGGGGGAGGGGGGGGAGGGGGAAACGGGAGTTAAAATCTACGAAACACACGAGAGGTTAAAATGGCTTTTGTCTAATTTTCATATTCGAATTTTCTGTCAGAAATCATAAATTCTCGACGAATCTTTGGTGTATTGCCAATTAGAATATCTCTCATAATTCCTTTTCCGAATTAGAAGTATGGAGTTACGAAAGAAATGAACGAATGAAAGGAAACAAGGTAGTTTTCGATCCGATCAAAGGTGATTCGAAGTCCGATGAGGCGTGGCTTTCAGTAGGCTTAAAGTTTTTTTTTCTTCCTTTTAGTCTCGAGAGTATATGAACGAGAGATTTTTCGATAACGATCTTGACCTTGACTTAGTGAGAGAGGCGATACAGTTTCACAACCTTTTTTATTCGTTCAGAATATTTTAAGCCCGTTGTCTGGAAGAAGGGCTACGTGCCTATCTTAAAATCCTTTTTTGTTTGATTTTTTTCAGCACTTTTATTCTAATGACACGTCTGTTTTTTTTCTTGGAAAGTCCACTAATACCATCTAGAATTGAGAAGTCGTAAAGACACAGCAGTACGAGGATAGATTCAAATGTTGCTATTTCGTCACTCACAGGGTAGCCGATAGTCAAGGTCGGGCAGATATAGACTCTTTTTTGTTAGCCGATGTTTGTGTCGTCTATAGTGTTCATGCCGTCTATAGATGGCCTTGGACGAGATGCTGCGCTTAATCCTGATAAGCAGTCTGGCGGCGGTTCTGGTCGCGTATGTACACGTTACGTGTCTGAATTTAACGCCAGCAGCACGTCTACGGTTATGCAAGACAACGTTGTCTGAGGATATGAAAATGTATATATTTTTTCAACTTTGGTTTAATGTGCGGATAGCGAGTTACACACAGGGGAAGTTGTATGTTGCTGTCAATCAGTATTTTTAAGGATTTTATCTGCCTCGTATTACAAAACATGATTTTTGGAGAGCCACGTCTAAAATTTATGTGAGAAATTTGTATAATCATATATATACATCCACATCTATATATATATATATATATATATATATATATATATATATATATATATATATATATATATATACATATATATATATATATATATATATATATATATATATATATATATATATATATATATATATATATATGTATGTATGTATATATGTGTGTGTGTATGTATATACATACACATATATGTGTGTATGTGCGTGTATACAAGTGTATATATACAAATATATACATACATATACAAACACATATACATACATATATACATACATATATAAATATATATATATATATATATATATATATATATATATATATATATATACATATATATATAATGGTATATATACAATGGTATATATACAATGG
>NC_091586.1:17963614-17966114 GCF_042767895.1 Penaeus vannamei
TATTATTATTTCCGTTTTTATTATTATTATCATTATTATTATCTTTATAACTGTTCTTCTTATTACTATTATCATTATCATTATAAAAATCATTATCATAGTTATTAATAATGATAATAACAAAAATATTGATAATGATAATAAAGATGATAACAATATTAACGATAATGATAATAATAATGATAACAAAAATGATAATGATAATGATAACAAAAATGATAATAATAATGATAACAAAAATGAGGATAATAATGATAACAAAAATGATAATAATATTAATATAAATAACAATAGTAATAATAAAAATGATAAAAAGATAATATTGATATGAATAACAATAAATTATAATAACAAAAATGGTAACAATGACAGTAAAAAATAAAATAATAATAAAAAATAAAGATAATACAAATGATAAAAACAATAACGATAATGAAAATGATAATGATAGTGGTAATGAAAATATTATAATTGATAATGATAATGATAAAAGAAGACAATGAAAATAATAGCATTAATGATAACTAACAATAATAACGATAAGAATAACAATATTGTGTGAATGTGTATGTGTAATATGCACAAGAAAGCAACATGACTCACGGTGGGGCATCAACAATCACAGTGCATCGTTTCGAGATCGGGAAAGGCATGATAACATTTTTAGATATGATAGCTATGTATGGCATTATCATCATCCCAAAGCGTGATGTAAATGAAATTATTTAGATTGCAAACTCTTTTGATAAGCCTCCTTTACTGTCAGCCATGAAATGTTTATGGCTATATATGTTGCATGCAATGAACTTTGAGGACCTGATATTTTGCTGAGAAATTGCTTGCGAACGACAAATTCCTTGTTTATGTAACATTCACTCAAATAGACGTGAATAAGATTAAGACTTTGTGGCATTCTACAAGGATGACACTTCGGAATAACAAAAATAACAACGGAGCGGCCGATTTATGTGTCTGTTTTGGAAGAGAACCTGAACATAGAACAGGAGGGATGTGGAAGGTAAGAACAAGTTTGGTGGATGCCCTGCACAAAGGATTTATTTATGACCTTTCATTATTCCGTAATAGTGAGGGGTCAAAACGAAATAAACAGAAATTTATAGGCTTTGTTAAGTGTCTCCCGTTTTTTCTTCTTCGTCAAAATTTCCTTTTGAAAGTAAGAAAGATGAACGAGAAGACAAAAGAGAAAAGAATTGGTGTCGTGTCGAAGAGAGGCTGGAATTTCCCGAAGTGGATTTTTTGGTTTGTATTTTGATCATAAGTGATATTCGGAATGAAAACTTTGCCCCTCAAATCTTCAGAAATCATGACAAAGTTATATTCCTAGAAGATCAATAGTATAAGAAATATAGCATCAGAGACGTTTATATCATTGTGGCTGTTTCATTTTATTCTCCATTCACACGTCACTTTTCTTTCCGTTCTTTTGATATTACCGATAGCGAATCTTATCATTTCTTATCACTCGCGTTCCTCTCCTTACAGAGTTCAAGTAATTTAAACCTACCTGTTCTCCTCATCTTACATCTGATTATCATTCAAAATATACCCACATCTGCTTCGCAACTAGTCTATTGGCCAATGATACAAGCCATGTTCTCTGCCTCGCCAACATAAAAGGATAAAACGCGTTGACTGGAGTGCATGTGTTACCTGTCGGCCGAGTCGAGACGAGATTCTGCCGTTCGTTTTCCTCTCTTAGAAAAAAAAGTTCAAGATTTCGAGACCAAGAATGCTATGTGCAATAACGTCAACCACGCCAGCAATCCGTCTAATAAAAGTAGCTTCTGTTGTCCAGCGACCTGTTTGTAGAGCGGCGCCGAGACTGAAGTGTCGTCGATCAATTTCATGGAAAGAAGTCCGGAACGAATATACGAACGTCTGAGTCCATCGAGGAGAACCATGTTGGACGTGAATATGTTGACGAATTTCCCTAAGCGCGTTGCCCTTCTTTCAGACTCTGATGTCAGTGATCCTGAAGCATGCGTTGATGTCACTTCTCCCTTTCGAGGAAATACCCCAACATTATTTACCAGCGCCCGAAAGAAAGGTAACAGAGCCCGGTCTCACGAAAGAAAAAGAAAAAGGAATCTCCCTGGCTTGTAAAACAGGGCGCGCCTTCGCTAGATGTCGTTGTAAGAAAGATGTGGGATGTCTGACCACTGCTGATGCCAGTGCAGTAAATTAAGTGTGTAGAGAGTTTCGGAACACCCTGGTATCAGTGTGAGCTTCATATGACCCTATGGTGATGGTGGTAAGGCTTATTTTGCCTTTATTCCTCGGTAAGCACAAAGGACTTAAGATTCTGCCGTTATAAAATGAACCTGAAGTGAGATGAAAGATAATATTTAGCTATTTTGAGATTATGTATCGTTAAGAGGGATTCTCATACCAATTTCGTTAAAACTTACGAAGAAATATTAGGGATGGCACTGGATTGAAGCGCATTTCATAGTCTATTTCTTCTGTATTCTGTTTTGGT
>NC_091586.1:17976114-17981114 GCF_042767895.1 Penaeus vannamei
TTACCATCATATGTTTCTGTTATTATCACTGGCCCTACCTTTATTATGATAGCAGGAAATGAGATAGGATATATACCTGTTATAATGTAGTTCTCACCTGGTTATACAAGTCGACCAATTTGGATATTTCTTCATAGTCTTTTACAACTTCAGGCACTCTCATGATCTCATGGTCCTCATCTCCTGGTAAACTCCCCTGACAAAACAAGTAATATTAAGTTTCGAGAATATGAACTTAGTGAAAGGCTAAAAAGTGCTAGGAGAAAAAGGACACGTGGGAGACAGACGGTGAAATTCCTGAAAATAGTTTTTTTAATTTTTCTTTTTTTAATTAGAATGGGTGTTTTTAGCTTCGATTTAAGTGCAGTAAAAGATATGCGGCGATTTCGCACATAAATTTGGCTGTACACTTGTCTAGCTTTCTTTCACACACTCAGATACCAGAACATATTAAGTATGAACTATCCATAGACATAATGAAAAAAATATATTGCAGACAACAGTGCCAGATACGTAGATGAGCACGTATACTTTCGAAAGGTACATGAATCTATACTGATACTAACAGCCAGTCTATGGAATACTCACAGAGAAAAATATGCAGTACCTGTAATGAACTGAAGTCAGCTAAGGACCAAGGTTGAAAGCAGAGCGAAACTGCGCGGAGGTTTCTCTCCAACCGGTGTACTTTGCCCTTATAAACCTTATGGAGAGCGTCGATAAGGGCCATGGAGCAGAGGTCAAGGAACGAGGGCATCAGGAGTGAAATGAACGTCATCATTGCACAATGGGCAATGGCCTCGAGCTCGAGCTCTAACAGGGTGTAATTCTGAACGAGGCAGAACAGGGCATAGAGAACGGCGAGGAGACACGACGCGAAGGACGCCCACGCCCTCGCTGGCTCCTGCGTCCCTTGCAACCCTTCGAGGAGGACGCAGGTCTCGCGTCGGCGGCGAACGGACAGCACGAAGGCCAAGGCGATGAGGGTGACGTTGATGCAAAACCCGATGAAATCAATGGAGGAATCATATTTCGATAATTCCAACACGGAAGGGTAGCTAAAGAGATACCAGGCCATGCAGACTACGATGACCACCATGGGGATCAGCCTCGGCCAGCAGGTCTTGTAGTGGCCAGAAGAACAGGGTTTGGCCAAAACCAACCCGAGGACGCCCGTTGCCCTAAACAGCATTGGCCACGCCCCCTCGACGCCCACCATAGGACTCTTTCCGTCCGGCGAGACATTGGTCTTCTTGTTCATTATTCTCTTTCTTTTGTCTCGTGTTTGTAAAAGTCACTGGTTTCAATATCTTCAAAGTTTTTTTTACGCAAGCCTCACTTCATGGAAACAGCCTCAGAACACATTGTCTGTCTATACCTTGTCCAATCTAAAATGCCAGTTTAACAGAAAACGAAGCGGCAGCTTATGTCAAATATATTGGACTAAGATATCAGAGATTATCAGCGGCGAAGCTCCAGGAAAACAACAACAACATTCTGCCTCCAACTTCCCCGAAGAACTGGTCTCGCACAGGTAACACCTCTACGTGTTGTTCCTTCCTTTCAAGCCGCTGCCAATCACTAATCAAGGGAGCTTAAAGACGTATGTCATTTTCCTTACGCTGAGTGTCCTTCGTTAAACACAATTCAGTCGAGGAAGATTAACGATCCATACGGTTGAAGGCGTATTAATTGAGACCAACGAAAACGATGGATTTAGAGACATCGTTCAGCAGAAAGAGCTGACATTAACCATCAGTCTATCATCGTAATGTACGCATGGCTTAAATATCATTGCTAAGCCTACAAAGATACGTTACCATCATTGTCAGTATTAGAATTAATAATTCTGTCAAGATGGAAATTACACTTATATTTAAATCTATATCGTCTGAATTATGATTCATTATCAAAACTTTTTATGTACGAAAATATGCTTACAACACACATGTTACTCTGTTCTTTACCAATGAACTAGGAATATTTTCATCACCACATATGTAGTTATTGTTTACCTTTATGCAAATTCCTTAGATCAACGTACAGTATCATTCGAAAACAAGGTATACTTGGTATTGCTCGATTTCTTCTACTGAATATAATAGAGTCGCGGATGTACTGCTCATCAATAATTTGTTGATTCGGTAACTGGGAAAAATATTATAATTGCACAAACAAAGAAACTATACTGAAATTCTAGGATCTATCTATCTATCTATCTATCTATCTATCTATCTATCTATCTATCTATCTATCTATCTATCTATATCTATATATATATATATATATATATATATATATATATATATATATATATATATATATATATATATATATACATATATACACACATTTGTGTGTGTGTGTGTGTGTGTGTGTGTATTACACACACACACACATTATATATATATATATATATATATATATATATATATATATATATATATATATATATATATATATATATATATATATATATATATAATGTGTGTGTGTGTGTGTGTGAATGAAAGTTTTCACTGTGTTAAAGAAAAAGAACAGACGTCAGCACCCATCTTTAAATAACTGATAGATAGACATAGGGAACAGAAAACCAGTATGCGTTAATTATGAATCAATATCATAGAATCTGGAGCAGTACCATTGTAATAGTATAATTCGTCATTCCAATGAAATAAGTTCAGAAAAGGATGGAGAAGAGAGCAACATTCAGAACAATTACACACAATACCGCAATAGAGACTAAACATCTTTAAGTACATTCTACTGTGGCTACAAGTGATATGAATAAATCATCTATCTTTTGTGGATAATATAGTTTTGTGTATATAGAGACTACCACCAACTACATAGTGTACTTCGCGACGAAACAGGATATAATGCAATATTTTTCAATATCACTCTCAGTCCTACTCTAATTCTCACTTTCAATATCACTCTCAACCCTACTCTAATTCTCACTCTCAATATCACTCTCACTCCTACTCTAATTCTCTTTCAATATCACTCTCAGTCCTACTCTAATTCTCACTCTTAATATCACTCTCACTCCTACTCTAATTCTCACTCTCAGTCCTACTCTCTCTCTCAATATCACTCTCACTCCTACTCTGATTCTCACTCTCAGTCCTACTCTCTCTCTCAATATCACTCTCACTCCTACTCTGATTCTCACTCTCAGTCCTACTCTCTCTCTCAATATCACTCTCACTCCTACTCTGATTCTCACTCTCAGTCCTACTCTCTCTCTCAATATCACTCTCACTCCTACTCTGATTCTCACTCTCAGTCCTACTCTCTCTCTCAATATCACTCTCACTCCTACTCTGATTCTCACTCTCAGTCCTACTCTCTCTCTCAATATCACTCTCACTCCTACTCTGATTCTCACTCTCAGTCCTACTCTCTCTCTCAATATCACTCTCACTCCTACTCTGATTCTCACTCTCAGTCCTACTCTCTCTCTCAATATCACTCTCACTCCTACTCTGATTCTCACTCTCAGTCCTACTCTCTCTCTCAATATCACTCTCACTCCTACTCTGATTCTCACTCTCAGTCCTACTCTCTCTCTCAATATCACTCTCACTCCTACTCTGATTCTCACTCTCAGTCCTACTCTCTCTCTCAATATCACTCTCACTCCTACTCTGATTCTCACTCTCAGTCCTACTCTCTCTCTCAATATCACTCTCACTCCTACTCTGATTCTCACTCTCAGTCCTACTCTCTCTCTCAATATCACTCTCACTCCTACTCTGATTCTCACTCTCAGTCCTACTCTCTCTCTCAATATCACTCTCACTCCTACTCTGATTCTCACTCTCAGTCCTACTCTCTCTCTCAATATCACTCTCACTCCTACTCTGATTCTCACTCTCAGTCCTACTCTCTCTCTCAATATCACTCTCACTCCTACTCTGATTCTCACTCTCAGTCCTACTCTCTCTCTCAATATCACTCTCACTCCTACTCTGATTCTCACTCTCAGTCCTACTCTCTCTCTCAATATCACTCTCACTCCTACTCTGATTCTCACTCTCAGTCCTACTCTCTCTCTCAATATCACTCTCACTCCTACTCTGATTCTCACTCTCAGTCCTACTCTCTCTCTCAATATCACTCTCACTCCTACTCTGATTCTCACTCTCAGTCCTACTCTCTCTCTCAATATCACTCTCACTCCTACTCTGATTCTCACTCTCAGTCCTACTCTCTCTCTCAATATCACTCTCACTCCTACTCTGATTCTCACTCTCAGTCCTACTCTCTCTCTCAATATCACTCTCACTCCTACTCTGATTCTCACTCTCAGTATCACTCTCAACCCTACTCTGACTCTCACTCTCAATATCACTCAACCCTACTCTGATTCTCACTCTCAATATCACTCTCAACCCTACTCTGACTCTCACTCTCAATATCACTCTCAACCCTACTCTGACTCTCACTCTCAATATCACTCTCAACCCTACTCTGACTCTTACTCTCAATATCACTCTCACTCCTATAATTCTCTCTCAATATCACTCTCAATGGATCCTAACCTTCTTTCACTCGCGATCCCTCTCTCAAACCTCCGACACAGCCGCGATCCCTCAACACCTTCCAATTCAATTCGAGTTTTTGTTTTTTCATTTTCTTCCCTAGGACAGATAATTTTTTTGATTTATCTAACGGTGACACAGAGCCTACAAAAAAGTCTCCCCAAGTCTCCTCCATCCCCCCCCTTAACCCCCCCCCCCCCCCCCCCCCCCGCGACCCCCTTCGTTGACGCGCCCCGCCGGTTGGGAACCAGTCCGAGGGGACGCGCATCGCTGACGAAACCTTCGTATTGAGCCCGTAGAGTTTTCTCCAGATGAGATTGGGATTATTATTTCTAATATCATTATTTTTTTTATTGTTTTCAGTATTAGGAGTAATATAATTATTATTATTATTATTATTATTATTATTATTATTATTATTATTATTATTATTATTATTATTATTGTTATTAT
>NC_091586.1:17991114-18001114 GCF_042767895.1 Penaeus vannamei
CATTATGATGATCATCATAATAGCGATGATACTGATATCAATAATGACAACACTACTGCTTATATTAAAAGGTCCCTGTTACCAACCTCATTGTACAGAGTAACCAATCCAGACAGGTATTCATACTGTTCCATGACAGATGACACATTCATGAGGTTACGACTTTGTTTTGCTGGTACATTAACCTGAGAGCAGATCGGTTATTAGAAAAAAAACGATGGAAGTATGCAATATATTCCATTATTTCAGTCTTGTTGTCGTTAATATCGTGTCTTTCAGTGTGAAGTAACTCAATGAAGATTATGATTTGACACTAAAACCCTTAAAAATCTATAAGGAAATTGATATAAAGAATCAATATGATATACAGTGGCAAACATGGAAAAGAATGTTGTTAAGTTTACTGAAAAACTATTAAAAACAAGCAGACATTTAGTGAGAAGAATGAAGAGAGAGATATAAAAATAACTAGGCATATACTCACTGAAAATAACGAAAGAACATAAATGACGCTTTATAAGAAAACTAGATATAGCTAAACAGGAAGTGAAAAAGAAATGAAATTAAACAACGAGATATTATTTAAAAATGTAGAATTGAAATTAAACAAGAAGATATTACGAGACGATCTACCAACATGGCGTGAAGCTAACCCGAAACAAGGTCCCTGAAGATGGAGGACGAAGGCGCTGGGAAGGTCGACGAAGCCTCCTGTCCACCTGCTCCACTTTCCAATTATGAGCCTTATGGACGGCGTCGATAAGAGCGATGAGGTACAAGTCAAGGAGGGAAGAGACTGTGGGGAACAGGAGGGTCATGCTTGCAATGTATAGCATGGAGTCGGTAAACAAGTGCATGAGGAGGTAATTCTTGCAGCCATAGAAGACGACGTAGGCTGCGAAGAGGACAGAAGACACGATGGACACCCAAGCCTTCGGTGGTCTCTGCGTCCCGTCCAGCGCTTGGAAGAGGCTGCAGGTCGCTCGTCTCTTGAGCACAGCCACTGCGAAGGCGTTGAAAGCGAGCCCGATGTTAACGCCAGCAAGGAACGAACGGATAAACGAGTCATAGTTCCTGTTGTTGAAGGAATGCGGAAATGCAAAGAGATAGCAGGACACGGAGGTCATGATGGCCACCATGGGGATCAGCCTCGGCCAACAGGTCTCGTAGTGGCCAGAAGGACGGCGTTTGGCCACGATGAAGCCCAGGATGCCCATCACCCTGAACAGCACTGGCCACGCCCCTTCCACGCCCACTCTGGCACTCATATCTATATCCGAAGCTCTGGTTTTGTTTATTTTCTAAAAATCTGTAGAAACCAGAAGTCTGTTTATATGGATAATATTTTACACAATCGAAATATAATTTGCAGTTTCACCTAACTATATTTATAGGTATTCTCTGACCCCTATTCTTCAATACCCATTTTTAATATTAATTTAAATCAAATCTTAATTCTACTACTAGACCGCAAGTCTTACACCTTCTATTAGAGGATGCACAGCTGATCCTCACCTCTTCACTCCCACAACCAGTTCTCCCGAAGGCCTGTCCGCTTCTACAACAACGTTCGCTATATCTCGGACCTTATGGCACTTCGTTATCTTTACGGTAATTCATTATTCTTAATTAAGCGAACCTTGGTCAAGCGTTCGTTCCCTTGCATCAAGTCGATTCCGCTTGTCAAATGCAATTCCCGCTGAAGGGTCATCGCTCTCGAGAGGGAAGATCCATCGATTATCTAGACGATGAAAAGATAAACGCGTATTGGCGTCTGTCGGTCAACTCACGACAGAAAGGAAAGAGACAGAATCGTTACCGGTAATTGTGCTTCTTTTATTTCATTGAATGCATCATTTTGTATCTATGCATCTATCTATTTAAGCTGTCTTCATATGATTATTCCTATATACCAATCCTAATTTTATATATCATTGCTTTAGAGTAATATGTACTCTCCTCTATTAACCTATGCGCGAATTAAAAGACTCGGAAGCACACAGTTACGGTTGTATATTTCTTCAAACATGAAATCCTTTATGAAAGAAAGAAACAGAAATATGCGCAATCTCTGCTTCTCGTAGCTGCACCATGTAGTTGTGGGTAAACAAACAAACAGAGAGCACGCTACATTATATTCTTTATCATAGAAGATTAACTAAATGGAAAACCGCATTAGGGCTACAGTGAATAGTCTTCTCAGAATAGTCTATGGAAATACGGTCAAAACTTGATGGTGAATTACAGAACAGTATGTTTAGGTCGTTTCGGTTATTCTGAATTCCCTTTATCTGATGCTAAAATAAAGTTATTATTATTCCCTGAGTCTTGGGGTTTCTATGAGGCTCCTTGTCAAGTGCATTTTCTGAGTTGGCGGTAGTTACTGATGGAAAGAATAATCTAAAGATCCAGTGCTGATGGCGCCTTTAATTAAGATGGGCCAAGATATGAGGTGGAATAAAGATGTACCTGATGAATTATACTACACGCGCGCGCGCGCGCGTACATATATATATATATATATATATATATATATATATATATATATATATATATATATATATATATATATATATGTGTGTGTGTGTGTGTGTGTGTGTGTGTGTGTGTGTGATGTGTGTCCATATGAAATAAAAACATAAGTATATACATGTATAAATAAGTATATACATCTATATATAGAGGGATCTACATCATAAATATATATATATATATATATATATATATATATATATATATATATATATATATTATATATTATAGTAGTTGCGTGAATTGCTGATCTAAAACAGGGATTGTTAGCTGCTGTTGACAGGGCATTTCTATAAGGTGCGTACCCCCCCTCCCCCCCTCCCCGTCCTGCGTTCCTGCCTCGGCCAAACCTCCTCCGCCTTCGGCCTCGGCAAAACATTCTCCCGCTTGCTGTATTTTGACGCATTTTTGGTTCGAAATTGATTTCTTTGTTAGGGATTAGGCGATGCATGAAATGTTGTTAATGTATCACATGGGTAGGATTTTATTTTATTTTATATTTTGCGTGTTTTTGTGTGACTTGCTTGTTGGTGTTGATGGAAAGAAGAGTAAATAATAAATAAGTTTACATATTTTCCAATGCCAGCGCTTTGCTATGATTATTGGTTTTCAATAACTGATATTGAAAGAAGATTAACTGAAAGATAGTTATGAAAGATGACTTGAATAATTTTATTACATGAAAAATTACAATACGATCAATGATAGCACACAATGATTTAAAACATCTATTAACTATACTGAACTAACTGCATCAATGAGCTTTATAAGAATGAATGCAAATAAGTATTACGGAACTGAAAAGAAACCTGGCAATCATTAGCTGTGCTTTAACACAAGAAAGTTATTGCTGCGCGTCATGAAGCCATTCCTGTCAAGCTGTTTTTCTTGTGTGATTTTGGCGTCCACGATGGGATGCTTAGAGCTCAGCGGAGAAGCTCTTGCCCCGAGCTCTCCTAATGACATTGTGAAGTGTATTAATTACCAAGAGGGCGTGGCACTCCAGTTGGCACTCTTCCTGCGACACGTGTGCGCACTTGTCACCTGCGCGTGACTTCTATGGTTCCCCCTAAGCCCGTTTTCTTTCCCCTCGTTATGTTTACATTAATGTTGCAGTTGCTGGTTTTATGGATCCCACTTTTAGTTCAGTATTTTTGATTGCGTTTTTATTTTATTTAATTTCTAAATCCAGTTGTGACCTCCCCGAATTAAGTTATCAGTATTTCTGATTGAGATATGACGTTGCATTTTTTTTCTTGATTTTTATTTGTTTTACATCTTTTACTTCCTCTGAAGATATATATTTTTCTAGCAATTTTATTTTGTTTTTATACATTTTAGAACATCTGAAATCTTGATTTGCCAGTTTTATAAATTAGTCGAGGGTTTATCACTCCCATGACGTATTTCTTTTTTTTTACATGTTCTTATTTTCTTTAATCTATTTTACTAATGTGGTACAGGGTGTTATTTTATTATTTTAATTACTTTCCATGTTTTATAGAATTTCTTAGGTTTTAATTTTTTTTCTGCTTCATCATTTGAATGTTTTATCGATTATTCCTAATCTTTCTTATTTCTGCAATTGGTAAGCCTTTAACATAATTTTTAGTAATAATTTTGTTTTATGAATCATTTTATCATAATTGTGTATTTTATCTGTATTTATTATTTTATATGTATAAAAATGTTTCGTCGTTCCGTGACGTCACGGATCCTGGAGCCTCCAGGACGTGAAACAATAAACAGTGTCAACTGGAACTTTGTCGCGTTTCCATCCCCCTCTCTGCAGCAGCCAAAATCTCAGGTTGTACTGACCCCGTTGTGTTACTTGCCTAGGTACTATTAAAGCTGGACGTGAACCATTTATTGCAGTGATAAAGGCAGACAAGGCGTAAATACAGACGAAGCCAAGTGACAGTATATACCCAGTGATGCTCATTTAACTTTTAATTCACGTTTTATTTTTCAAGTTTCCTTTTAATATTTTTTTAACAGTAATGTTGCAGCAAGTGTTGGTGCTCATTTTTGTTTTGTTTTAACGTAATATTTCCTTTTTTTAATGTCTGCCTTTCATTTTACGTAGGAATTTATTTTTTTTACCATACTTTTAATCAACTTTTACTCTGATTCTACTCTACTCTACTCTAACCCTGACTCGTTCTCTTTTCATTTTCTCACTCGTTCTCGCTCATTCTCTCTTCGTCCTCTCGCTCATTCTCTCCTCGTTCTCTCGCTCATTCTCTCCTCGTTCTCTCGCTCATTCTCTCCTCGTTCTCTCGTTCATTCTCTCCTCGTTCTCTCGTTCATTCTCTCCTCGTTCTCTCGCTCATTTTCTCCTCGTTCTCTCGCTCATTTTCTCCTCGTTCTCTCGCTCATTCTCTCCTCGTTCTCTCGCTCATTCTCTCCTCGTTCTCTCGCTCATTCTCTCCTCGTTCTCTCGCTCATTCTCTCCTCGTTCTCTCGCTCATTCTCTCCCCGTTCTCTCGCTCATTCTCTCCCCGTTCTCTCGCTCATTCTCTCCTCGTTCTTTCGCTCATTCTCTCCTCGTCTCTCGCTCATTCTCTCCTCGTTCTCTCGCTCATTCTCTCCTCGTTTTCTCGCTCATTTTCTCCTCGTTCCCTCGCTCATTCTCGCCTCGTTCTCTCGCTCATTCTCGACTCGTTCTCTCGCTCATTCTCGCCTCGTTCTCTCGCTCATTCTCGCCTCGTTCTCTCGCTCATTCTCGCCTCGTTCTCTCGCTCATTCTCTCCTCGTTCTCTCGCTCATTCTCTCCTCGTTCTCTCGCTCATTATCTCCTCGTTCTCTCGCTCATTATCTCCTCGTTCTCTCGCTCATTCTCTCCTCGTTCTCTCGCTCATTCTCTCCTCGTTCTCTCGCTCATTCTCTCCTCGTTCTCTCGCTCATTCTCTCCCTCATTCTCTCGCTCATTCTCTCCCTCATTCTCTCTTCGTTCTCTCGCTCATTCTCTCTTCGTTCTCTCGCTCATTCTCTCCTCGTTCTCTCGCTCATTCTCTCCTCGTTCTCTCGCTCATTCTCTCCTCGTTCTATTGCGGAAGGACTCTAGAGAAGGAAAAGCAACACCCTAAATAGATTCTCTTCAACATTTTTTTTATTTCAAGAGGAGTAAATGGGACCCCTGATCTCACTTGGTCCCTAAGCCTCTCCTGCCTCACGGGAGATAATTCGGGCTCCTCTATACGGATTGGTACCTGGCATTAAGCCAGGAGTATACCTTACAACATGCCAGCCTTAACGTTTTTTGCAGACACGTGTATATATAAATACACACATGTATATGTGTACACACACACACACAAACAAATGAATTAAAATTTTCTGATGTTTCTATTATCTCCCGCAAGTGAACAAATTATCTACAAGTAAAAGGTGATATCTGTATGTGTGTTTGTGTGTTAGCAAAACTATTTTTTTTTCAAAGACGAAATTAATGACATAAAAATGAGTGGCATATAGTATTCGATTCGTAGTGTAACTATAAGAGAAGAAATACTAAAATATAAAAAACAAAAATGCCCAACACACCACAGTGGTAGAAAAGGTAGGTTTCTTGGAAACGAACCGATTTATTACACACATATCATTACGAACAGGTGGGTCAGTGAAGGGCAAATAAGTCCATAAATCCTCTTTAATACAGTAAGTGAAAAACTATTTGTTAAAACAGGAATCTGAATAAATTGTTCCCTGTATACCAGGTGCACAGTTGTAAAGTCAGAAATTGAACATAATAGTACAGAGTATGAAAAAATGTGACATTGCATCCCTCTCTTCTTTAAACTCATGGGGAGAATTCTATAGTATTTCACGAACTTGTTTTGGAAATCTGGTATATTTAACATAATTCTTCGTTTAGTGTCTACACACACGGCCTCACAAGTGCGCAGAACAAATGAACATCACGAATGGGAAATCAGGGACGAAACATCTGCAAAAGTTGGATAGTTTGATTTCATTGTGTTCACATTATAGAAAAATGTGGACAGACCCTTTACAAATCAGCAAAATGTGTTTAATAGAGTGTCAAGTCTGGGACAGCATGAGAAACAAACAAGTGCTACGCATGGGGAAAGTCCGTTTTGCATGCAAGAGAAAGAACAAGTGAGAAATAATGCCAGCTTAATATACCTTTTTGGGAATAACTTCATATCGGATGTAAAATTATATATATTAGTATGCAAGGGGAAATGCTGATTCGAGAAGAGAAGGGTAATCAGTTATACCTTTTTGGAAGAACTTCATATCGGAATTTATAAAACATACTAGCATGCAAAGGGAAATGCTGATTCGGGGAGAGAAGGGTAAAGTGTCGAAGGTGGCAGAGGACGAGAACCTGGACGCAGGGGAAACGCGCAAGGTGACTTTACGGCGAAAGAAGTGGGGGGAAATGGCGTAGATTCTGCTATTGTATATCCAGTGGAAAGGTTAAGGGAAGAATATACAAGAGGTTAGCAAAGCCAGCAATGATACAAGGGGCTGAGGCATGTCCAGTGAAGAAAGCAAATGGAGAAGCCGAAAGGAGCAGAAATGAAGATGTCTGGGCGGACGTGAAGAGCAATTAAAGCAGATTAAATCAGGAAAGGAATAAGAACTACAAAGTTTAGTTGAGGACACTTCTATGCAAATACAGGAAAGAGGACTGTAGTGCAAAACCAAATGATGAGAAGTCCCGTAAGTTGGGAGAAGAAAATGGTGAGGAAGTACAGCATGTGGAATGAGTTGAGAGGAAAGGAGCTGTCACGGAACGAGGTGCAAGACCAAGCTGGGTGGGAAAAAGCAGTCTTAAATATCGACCTGTGACAGAAGACGAAAGGGTGTAGAGAGAGAAAAGGGAGACATTTGCGAAATTCTATTCTCTATGGTACATTTTGACACAGATGGTAAACACTTGTAATGTAAGAATAGGCTATCTTAGTTTAAAAGATATATCGCTAGGATATTCAATATTTTGTGTTCAATATAGTTTTACCAATACTGAGATGAACATTCTAGAAAGTTACTTAAAAGATAATGGATACACTAGAATACTTCTATTATATTCTATATGGTATATATATGTTAACATTTAGTGCATTATAGTATATATGTATATATGTGTGTGAACTTCAGACTTCTCAACTGCTTTGCCAGTTACTGTAAAAAAACATTTCTGATTATATTGAAGATAAAGCATTGTATTGGTTGATTGTTGTGATTGATTTCAGGTACTTATACCTGGTAAACAGTAAAACTTGTATGGTTTTCCCTTACTATACTTCTCCTCTTTGCCAAAAGATATAGATCTTGTACTATGAATAACTTTGGGCTTGTGAGTAATGGTTATTATATTTAGAAAAAATAAAGGTAGGACACTGACCTACTCCTGACTGTGTCGCCGACAGCTATAAAACGTAAGGTGCATTGACTAGGCTTACCGCCAAAGTCCTAGGTGCAGAAAAGATTTGCTCATCACCGCGGGGAGCAATCAATGCTTTTTATGTTGTGGTGGACTGCGTGGTCTGATTCGATCGTTATTTTATTTATTTATTTATTTATTTTATTTTACCAGAAACACCAGAGCATCATATTTGTTTTCATCTTATTTCCATTTTACTTTTGTACTGACACTTTTTGTTTTTTTTTGTCAGAAGTAGCAAACAGCTCATCAACTCGGCAGTTCTTTAGGAGTGAGGTGCTGGTGATTCTTGCTGCTTGTGAGAACCATCAGTTCAACCTGACCTGGCATGCTGGCTGGACCATTTGCTCCTTGTTTGTGCTTGTTACTCAGAAAATAACGATTATTCAGAATTCGGATCAAGGTGGGCTCAGTGAATTATTGGTAGCAGCACTCGGATTTGAACCCATGCCACCGAAGACATTAGTGTGGTAAAGTTATAAAACGCACACTGACTTCAGGTATACCGATGAGATGCAGGATAACAATGGTGTCTAGCAGAGATACCTGCAGTCAGCCGCAGATGGCACTGCAGACTATACAGTGGGAGATCCCACCACTGCCACCAATAATTGTAGTAAAGCACCCCAGTGGCGGGTCACTGAATTCATCTTGATCTGGCATACTGGTTGGTCCTTTTGATTTGTATTTTAAAGTAACTTTTACTTCCTTTGTGCTTTGACATGTGTGTACAGTGCCCACTACCAAAATAAAGCCACTGGTCAAGGTGATCTCATTAAACCAATGCTGGGGTGGATCACTACAATGTAACATGTCTTTACAGTGTTGAAGTCAACAACTAATCATTTAGATTTTGAAAATATCGATACTTTAAGCACTTTAGATATTACACATGCTAAGGATCTGCAGTGGAATTTTACATTGGCCAAATACCCAGGGAATTACTTCTGTCCAATTTCCTGACAATCACTAGTTCGAACCTGGCTGATACTGAAACAAAATGGCAGCGTAAGTGAAACCTACATTGATCAGAGAAACCAAGAGGCTTGAGCCAAGCACGCCCACACTGCCGACCGCGATGTGGGCGGGGCGGCTCTTGAGATGAGCTAAGAAGCTGAGCACTTGAATGCGGTTCTCGGTGGGCGTGTCTGGCCGCTGGAGGAGGGCGAAAAGGGTGTCCTCCAAATTATTGGTCTGTGGAAGACGTGGGTGCGATAATGATCTGACTAGGAATGCGCTTTATCATTCCACATTTCAAGAATATGGAAATGATATATCCAATGTGTGGACACGTGCATTCTCCACAGGCAGAAGAAAAAAAAATCAATAAATAAAATTAAAAAGAAAAGAAAAATCCTAATCCTAGTAAAAGATAATGCAGTGCCATAACTTCGGCCGAACCAACCGCCTTTATGAGTGAGTCCGCGCGGCGACACAGTAGACCAAAGCGACCAACTTCTTCAACAAAGTGAGAGAGGAAGATCGCAAAGGCCAAACGCTCCCTGAAAAGCACGGCCATGAAGTACGAGCAAGTTGTCAGCTTCAGGAGGAAGTCGGCGCAGCGCAGGAGAATCCACCTGGAGAATATCTGAGGACACAGTGCGTGATTTCAATACCAATGTGTACAGTTCGTTACAAAATGCGGATGCTAGATATAGAATTCCTCTTGCCATGCAAGAGAAATTAAAAATGGATATAAACGGCCAAGAAGTCTAGGATAAAAGATGACTGGTTAACACAATTGATAAATACATATGTAAAACAAGAACATAATGTTATGCTGTGAAATCAAGAATCAAGTCTGAACACAAGCTCATCTCGAAGAGGAAGCAATATGGAGGAAAACGAGTTTAATCAGACAATGAGCCGAAATTATATTATAAGGTATAATTAAATTAAATGATAGTTATTCCTTATAACAGAATCACCATCAATAACAATGATGATGATGATGATGGGAAGGTGGAGGAAATGAATGTTGACGATGATTGTTGTGGTGATGGTAATGATAGTGGTTGTTGTGGTGGTGATGATGCTGATGATGGAGGTGGC